>NC_048428.1:2867759-2940962 GCF_013103735.1 Etheostoma cragini | reverse complement strand
TATATATATATATATATATATATTCTAGTAATAAAACACTGCACTATTATTAAGCTGTAGAGTTGTAGAAAAACAGAACAGACAAAATTGAAGCGGTACAGGCTGATATTTCTAAATTTGGAGTCCCAAATGTTAGTCAGCCACCCAAAACATACATTTCCCATTTCAATATTTTCTGTAGTCAAAACTTCACAGCCATTTCTTTCTATTTCTTAACCCTAAATTTGTAAAGCAGTCTTTCTGTGAAAGATTGAAGCTTTAAACCCAATCTGGGGTAATCTTGATCCTGATGATGTTTTCTGAGCACAAAAAGCTGTCCTAACATTCCAAGATTTCTTCTGTTTTAACATTGTTTAATATAAAGAATCAGGCCTGCCAAATAAATAAATAGCCACAATAAAAGTGCAGACTTTAGTCACATCATTTGACAGAATCTGAAGTGAAGTCTGAAGTTATATGCTAAATGTTAATGAGATAAAAGTAAAGGAAACAATGAAAGAAACAACGACACTGTGGCTATTTAGGAAAAAAATATATCAGCACAGATGTATAAAACTGTTAAAATAATTGATAATGAACCACACATTTATGAATAGTCCCACTAAAACTCATAAAGCCATGAGCAGTTGTGCAGAGGACTGAGGGAACATGAGGAAACAAGAGTTGACACATGAAGGCTCCTCCGCTGCGTTTACTTGCTGTCAACACACTGCAGGCACAAAGCCACCTAATCAACATCTACAGTGCTGCTCATGAGTATAGGAACCACTGCGTAAATTGACTAAACATCATCTTTTGGAAATGAATTAATATCTTAGTTTTGAAAAATCAAACCCATAAAGACACCAAGTTTCTTTGTGAATAAATAATGCATTGTAAATAAATAAATGTGCTTCCTTAAAATACAGGGGGCATAAGTATTCACTCCCCTATGTTAAATTCCCATAGAGGCAGGCACATTTTTATTTTTAAAGGCCAGATATTTTATGGATCAGGATACTATGCATCCTGATTAAGTTCCCTTGGCCTTTGGAATTAAAGCATAACATAATCTCTAGGAATGGTTAAGGGTATAAAATAAGGTGGGGGAGGCTATTTTAATTTAAAAGGCCAAGGGAACTTTATCAGGATGCATAATATCCTAATCATTGAAATAACTGGCCTTTAAAAATAAAAAGCTGTCCGCCTCTATGGGAATTTAACATAGGGGTGTGTATACTTATGCCTCCTGTATTTTAAGGAAGAACTATAATTTATTTACAATACATTATTCATTCACAAAGAAAATTGGTGTTCTTAAAGGTTGGATTCTTCCTCATTTTATAATTAAGGCAATAAGATCAATTTCCAAAAGATGATTTTTTTATTCATCTTTTTAATAAACTTAAGCATGGGTTCCTATACTCATGAGCAGCACTGCATGTCCTGTAAAGATGTGTGTTTTAATTCTTAGTCCGACAGTGGGAAAAACAAAGCAAAACCACAACAAAATGAAAGCTAAAGTATTTTGGCCAGAGGCATCAATCACACTGCCATGATACAAACAAAGAGTATCAGTAGTGGAGCCCAATGCAGGTAGAAAAGTAATAAGTGAATAAAAAGGGAAAAGGATGTTCTCACATGTATGTGAGCAATAATGACACGGTGACAGCTCTAGTTTATATGGCTAATAACCATGTCACGGCATCATGGTGCACATCTGGTGAATTACAGCCCCTGTAGACTATATTGCTGCCATTTTTCCTAAAGTCTCCCTGAGGAACGATGTCTGCCACATTCTTCTCCCCAGGCCTGCAGGAAGGAGGCTGGTGGATATGTGGAGAGTTACGCTGATGCTCGATGGCTGTTGCTTCTCATATCTCCAATGGTTGTTTTAAAGACTGACTGATGGGAGTGGTGAGAGCGAGGCGGGGAGGGGTGGAGAGGAGTGGTGTTTAAGAAGCGTCTCTCTGGAGAAGAGCAGTTGAGTTATGGGGTGTGGTGGAGACTGGAAACATCTTGCGCCGCTCCGCTATGTCCGGATGAATGATGCCATGGGAGCCCACGGCGGTGGCCCCGACAGGAAGGTGTGGGAGGGTGAAGCGCTCTTTGCTGCAATCACTCTCGCTCTCTAGAAGGTGAAGGTCTCCTCGCCTCCCAGTAGTCCCTTCTTCTGGGTTTATCTTTGTCATCTTGTATACTTCTGCATGGTTCACTGCCTCTCTCTTCTTTTGCTATTTTACTATTTTCTATGATTTTTTGTTCTATCGTCAACTCTCTTCGTGTTTGTATCTGTCCAGCTGTTCTTGTGTCAAATGGTGAAAATAAAAAGTAAAACTAAAGTATCATTTAGTAGGTTGTAGCTTGGATTTGCATCAAAGCCCCAATCCTTCTCAGAGTCATAACTCAGTAAAACTGGAAAACAGCATATACACACTGAATCCATTCCTCTGAAGTAACGACAGTATCTCTCTCCATCTATGATAAATGTCCGTAGATGTGCTTTGAAACCATATAATAACAATATACTATATGTGTTTGTAATGTAAACAAATATTCAGCCTTGGGTTAGTTCAGGAAGATCATTTAAATGATCTAACATGCTGATTAGTATGCTAAAACAGTATGTGAGATGTTTTAGTACGTCCAAAACCAATAGTATGCGAATGAGTACAATCTGCAAACACTGCACACTACAGCGGCACAAATATCCCACAATGCAGTGCAGTAGTGACGACAACATCCACGCCAACACATTCTTACTACCATCTCATAAAGTACGGACGCTTGGTCAGGCGTCTTTGTTGTGCTTGGTCGGAGAAGAGGACAAACACCAGGCTGCCGGGAGAGAGCAAACAAGCTAAATCGTTATTTCAATTGTTTTAGCTTACAGCCCTCCCCTGCCTCCTCTACCCCCTTTTTTGTTCCCACGCCTCCCTCCTCATTCCTCTGATGTCAGCCCTCCTCAAGTCAGCCAACGGCTCCCACCACTACAGCACATTTTCTCTCCCCCCACTGACACTTCAAGCAGCCCCCCCTACTTTTCATTCACACCTGGCCAGGTGAAGAGACAGCTGGAGAAGCTTCACCAGTGCAAGGATTCTGGCTTGGATGGCATCAGCCCCAGGGTCCTGAAGACCTGTGCCAGTCAGCTGAGTGGTGTTCTTCTTCAACCTGAGCCTGCGGAGGGGGACCCTTCTGTGGAAGAAGCACTGCCTTGTCCTGGTCCCAAAGAAGTCGACTCCATCTGGCCTTAAGGACCCAGTGGCTCTCACATCCCATGTGATAAAGGTGCTGGAGAGGCTGGTCTTGGCCTACCTGAGGCCACAAGTGAGTTCTTATCTGGACCCTCTACAGTTTGCCCACCAGCCTTGTCTGGGACACTGGATGGGTGTCCAGTTGGTGTATAAGGGCTGGACAGGAGGGAGAGTACAGGGCACTGGTGGATGACTTTGTGGAGCGGTCTGGTAAGAATCACCTGCTGCTGAACGTGGATAAGACCAGAGAGATGGTGATCGACTTCAGGAGGAAGGGAACGGCTCCGCAGCCACTTTGCATCCTGGGAAGAGACGTGGACATGGTGCAGGAGTACAGATACCTGGGTGTCAACATGGACAACAGGCTGAAATGGAAGGTCAACAGCAATGCTGTTTACAAGAAGATGATGAGCAGACTCTATTTCCTTAGGAAGCTGAGATCCTTCAGCGTGTGCAGCAGAATGTTGGAGATCTTCTACCAGTCTGTTGTGGACAGCGCTCTGTTCTCCACCGCCGTCCGCTGGGGCAGCAGCAACGGAGCCAGTGACACAAACAGACTGAACAAACTGATCAGGAAGGCTGGCTCCGTGATCGGCTGCAATCAGGACACATTTGAAGCTGTGGTGGAGAGGAGGTCACTGAACAGTCTGTTTTCTATCATGGATAACCCCGACTACCCTCTCCATCCTACACTGGTCCAACAGAGGAGCAGCTTCTCTAAGGCTTTGATGTCACATGGACCGCTACAGGAAATTATTCCTTCCACAGGCAATAAGACTTTTGAACACGTCATCACTGGGTGCTAGATAAGACTCTTTGTCGTTGCATCTGATGCGTACAGCCACTGTGGACAACGGGTTGTCCATGCAGATATCGACCTAGGAACTTCTGTGAAATCAATAATAATATACACAAAGAGCTTTTCTTGACTAACAGCTAAAGTACTCTTACAGAGTGAAGAAAAACCAAAAAGAGGTTCATCAAGCTTGCTGTCAGGTGTAGAGCTGAGTATGACATTGGTTACCTTGCCAACCGGGAAGGAGGCTCTCAGGAAGGGGCGTGGTAATTACAGCTCAGTGTGTCCAAAGATACTACTGTTTATTTACACTAAAGTATGTTAAATGATAGTATTAGGTTTGTAGTGCATATATGTGTCGTTTTACACACAACCATTGTTGCTGCTTGAATCAACCTTTTTCCTTGATGTGTGTGATCTGATCTGAGATGCAAAGGTGGTTAACTTTTAGCTTATGTACCTTCCACCTTTACACCCCTGCTGGCTTTTGTTGTCCATTTCCATTTCCTCCATCTCTCCCATTCTCATGGACTCATCCCTCCTTCGTTTACAGCTCTTCCTGCCAGTGCAGGGTAGTGATGATGACACAGCATGCCATCCCGATTACAAGGTCAAAAGACATAGACGGAGGTGTCACACAAACAGTGACACCAGTAAAGTCGCTAAAATTGAACCGTCTGTCAGATGTGGCCCTAATCCTGTTTATGATGTGTGTACTGTGTGCTGAAGTGCAAGCTGGCCCAGAATTATACCCAAACAAACACATAACAAACAATATGAAAGATGTGCTGTAAACTACTTCATGAAAACTAACATTTTGCATTGTGTTTGTATAGTGCACCTCCAGGTCAGTATATTGAATGATACAAGACATGGTAGGTGTGTTATTACAGTGCTCATCCTCGCACCCCCCAGATAAGCTGTTCAACCTGTGTGTGTGCGTGTTTGTGTGTGTGTGTGTTTGTGGGGGGGGAGGCTTTGTCTGCTTGCACCAATGAGACCAAACTAATAAAGTGGCAAAAACTACTACTTTCTCTTTTCTCTTTTCCTGTCATCGTCCTTTTTTTCATCATCTCCATCCTTTTAACTAAGCTGATTAAAAGGCCCCCCCCCCCCCCCCTCACCCACCAACCCACCCGCAGCCCTACAGCAGCGCGGGACGGCGCGGGGCTGTCTTTCTGCATGAATATTAAGTGTGGGATTTGTGTCGCAGGTTTGAAATTGGAAATCACAAGTTTGACTAATCAGCTTTGGAGGTTCCACATTCGAGGTTTGTGTGTGTTGTATATGTCTGTGTGTATGTGTGTGTGTGTGTGTGGGTGTGGGTGTCTGTCTGCATGCATCCCACATCTCTTCCCTCGTCTCCAGTGGCAACAGAGAACCCCTACACACACACACACACACACATACACACACCACCACCACCACCACCATCATCACCATCCATGATCCCGCTGCGAATGCTTATTCACTGCCTCAGCGCGGCCAAATGCCCCCCCAACACACAAATCAACACACGCACACACACACACACACACTCACTCCCTTCCTCCCCTCCACCCCTCCATCCCTTCACTGCATTTACTCCCACCGACCTCCCATTTAAAAAAGGACCCAGAAATAGCCCAAGAGGCTATTAGGAAAAATACAGCCTGAGGAGGAGGAAGCTGCAGGGGCATACAGTCCAAAGCCATTCAAGGGTACACTCCAACGTCTCACTTCTGTCTCTTGTCTACTCCCTCCCCCTTGTCATCCATCCTTCTCCCTCGCTCTCTCTGCCGCTCTTTGTTCTGATGAATCAGTGCGTTAGTGAACATGCTCATTATGGCTTTGATAGCCAAGGCTCGTTCAGTATCCCTGGCATTGGAGGGAAATGGGGAAGAAAGACGGAAAATAAAGAGGGAGAGAGAAACAACGAATGGAGTGTGGGGGAGTAAAAGAGCGCGACAGGAAAAAAGGCAGAAAAAGAATAAAATGAATGTATACCGAGTGAAAGGAGCATTAATGAAGCAGAATAGGTGAAGTTAACAACAATAGATTCTTCACAGCCCCATGATGGAGGACAGATAAAATGAGGGGGAAGAACATGACGCAACAGAACATTGCAGGTCTCCAAAATAAAGTTCATGTTAAAATTCAAATGTTCTCTCTCTTTCTACTGAAAAATGTCTATATTCAGATCAACATCTTTGTCTTGTCCTATGCAGTACGATATGTTATTTTTAAGAGACAAATGCATTCCACTTGTCTGAAATCACTTTTATAAATCACTTTTTGCTTCAGGGTTGGAGCTGTTGCTATCAATTTATGATGCTCTCTTCTGGCAGAAAACGCAAAGACTTTTGTAAGAGACAAATTACAGAGCCATTACTGATAATAGCAATAATATCAATTTTATTTTTCAATCATTTTGCAAATGTCATAGTGCTCAGTGTAGAACAGAGATGTTTTTTTATAAAGTTTTTTTTTTTAAAGCTGAAAAACTATGATGAATTTGGCTGCCCACATTATACAGAAGTTGAATGTCTTACTGACTAACATGAATAGTAACGTGCCATGATTAAAAAAAGGCACACAAAGAGCTAAGGAAATACTTAGGTACCGTGGCCTATGACGAAATCTCTAACCTCTTCATCTCACAGTTATGATCTCACAGGACTGAAAGAATCTTTCCATGGCCTTGGTGATGTCTACACCTTGACACTGTATTACCTCTCCATATCCACAACTCAGGCTCTGCTTTGAAACAGATGTCCGGGGAGATTTACTGTGATTATGTAGACCATAGTGAGACGAAAGCCATAGAGTTTATACATGAGCCTGCAAGAGAAATATGTTCTTGTTCTTGTCCAACTGAGGAAGATTTAGAATTGTGTGACACATCATATCCTGACTTATATAGTCACTAGTAAAAACTGTTAATCCTGCAATTCCCATAATGCAACTCAATAGCATATTTCATTTTAAAGTGCCCATATTATGAAAACAATCACTTTCTGGGATTTGTGGTGTTATTTTGTGTCTATGCGGCTTCCACACACATACAAACTTGGAATACAAGCTATCCATGCGGTTTTGAGTGAGATACGGTTTATGATCTGTATTCAGTCTTCGGGTGAGCTGATTAAAATCTACACAGCTTTCTACATCAATAGCGGAGACCGTGGCACATGCTAGCGCTAGCATGCTTGCTTGTTTTCAATGACTGCAACAACACACACTAGTTGACCATAATCTCCAAAACTACTTCCATGTCCCTGTCGTGCAGGTATTCCGCAAGTGGTCCTCGTCTAGAAGAAGCCTCCCAGCTAATCCTGCCTTGGACTGACCAAAGCTGGAGAAAGAGTTATCTAACTGATGGGATCTAACCGAGCTACTGAGCATGTGCAACTCCCAACAAACATAGTATAGAAGTGAGATGTCTCACTCTGTAGCTTAAACAGAGACCTAAACACACAGGATGAAAACAGGATATGCAGCAATGTGCACTACAACCAAAATATGGTGTTTTTTTGAAAATGAAACCATGTAAGCCTATTCTGGTACAACCTCATAATACAATTATGAACCTGAAAATGAGCATACTATGGGCACTTTAACCTCCCTGCCTAGTAAATGCTCACATATTTTACATGCCACGTACCTGCAAGCCTCCAGAAAAAACCCTCCAATAAACAATCATCAAGCTCCAGAGCAACACAAGACACTGAGACAAGTTAACTGGTTGATGGAGTCGAAGGCTGTGTGGCAGCTGACTCTTTACTTTCTGGTTTGGTTTTCTTTAAATGCAAAAATAAGGAGAGTTTTCAGAAACAGTCCATTTAGCTTGAATCTTAACTGCCATGAATGAGCAAGCAAACAAATTCCAAGTTTGTGCAAGGAGATTTTTTTCATCAACCCCAGTGAGCAGTTACTCACACCGCTGAAGACAGTCTTTGCTTAGCCTCACTGTAGAGGTGTTGTTTTACAGCTGACCCTGACCTCTGATCTCCTTGTGGAGGGCTGCAAACTAAATACCATAATTACACATGAAGCACGTATTTCAAAGGGTCTCACCTCGAAACACCAGGAATTAATTCTATGGACGTAACCAAACTCACTCTGGTATTTTCTTTTTCTGCCCCAGTCAGCTTCATCATGTAGGAGCCACTCTGTTTCCAGTCAGAACTCTAAGCCCCCACTATAAGGCACTCTATTTAAATCAATCCTGCCTAATCATTCCTCAGTCTGTTGTGATACATTATTAATAGATGACAGACACTGACATACGCCGGAGAAATAATGGTAACGCACACGTCTCAGACATGGTTGTGCTCTCACGTAAACGCACACCACAATACCATGTACGAATAAAAGGATCCAGCCAGAAACACAAAACCATAAACTTCTTTGAAATCACAGGGTTTATCACCTTGTCAGCCTTCACTGCCATGCAATGGATAAACCACCACTTCCTACAAAAGGTCATAAAAGCAATGTGGATTTTAATTGACGTCCCTGACTACCACTAAAACATGGCTATTATCCTGGGTGAAACCAACTGCGGGTCGGCCTGGCAGTGAGCCTTTAACGACGGCCATATAACTGCAGGATGGGGATTATTCTTTATGTTTAATCACGGCAGAGAAGACAAGTGTTTCTGGGATGACATCTCTCACCGGGACGCTTACAGACCATCCGCCTGGCTGGCGAAGTGGAAAGAGGCAACATTCACACAGGTGTTTCTAAATGGGAATAGCCTACAATAACACAGAGCCCAACAACTTATATTCATACTTAAATCCACCACGAAATATAAAGAATTGCATTCTTATCGGAATCTCATAAGAAGGTATCTCACCAAACTTTTCCATAGGGTACATGTGTGGTGCTGAGTTCCTGTTTTGTTTCCGTCCTCCGCCATGCGTCATACCACGTCTCAGAAGCAGAGTGTCTTGCCTGGCCAACTCGCAGATTAAAATGTCTCTACTTTGTACTTTACAGAACAATCACATGTTTAATAAGCTAGTATCTACCTTCCCCTCCAGTTACTAAACTTATACTGTATACTATATTAGCTACTAAGTTACATGCCTTCTGTTTTCTGGAGTTGTGTTTTTCTTCTAAAAATCTGTGATGTCTATTATGTTTTTTCACCTCCAAGATGAATCTCTTGTCGTCCACGATGTTGTAGAGGAGACGTACAGTATTCGATATTGGGGTGGGGGGGGGGGAGTTTTGGTAAATTGCACCTCCGGAACGCAATGCAGACGCTCCCATTGGAAAATAGGGGTGAATGTTGTTTTCAACAGGTGAAAACATTACATTGAAAATCATGATGGAATTTTTTCAAAACTATATTTAACAGAAGCTGGATATCTACCCTGCAATTCTAGACAGTAAAAATAGGAGAGGCCGACGGAGAGAAAAAGCAGGGCTTATTACTAGAGACCTTCAGTACACAACGTTCAGTCCAATCAGTGAAGCAATTCAATAAGCCTGACTAGGTTAAAATGCCTATGGTTATTATCTTCCCCAGTAATTTCTTCTGGCAGATACAAACCCCATCAATCACAGTGGATACAGTGGAAACTAAAAGATACTTACGTGATTCCCTTGAATATGCTCACTTTTCTTTGTAAACAGGCCAGACTGAAGACCTTTGACTCCATGATGATCTGTGATTACATCATCAGCCCATTACAGCGGACCAACAAGGCCATGTGCTGCCATTACTCGTTGCAAAGAGCCGAGAGCAGTTTTACAGGCATGCTGATGGCATTAGAAATGTCTGGTGGCCCCCACAGGGGTTTATTAGGTCCCACAGTGAGCTCAAACAGGTCCGGCTCAGGTGACCTAACAATTTTTGCTAGAGGGGACCTACAGCCGAGTCTGGGCCCCAGCAGTCTTCACTGGGGACAGAAACACACAGGGAAGCCCACAGGCGTCCCCTTATTATGGTTTAATTCTATCTTACCTGTGTGAGATGATGGAGTAATAGTCAGGAAATGAGCCCTATGTTCACTACAGGACCCCAGGTTATACAAGTTAGAAAAGGCTCTGGCTGTCCAACAATGTGGAGTTGTAACTTGAAGAGCATGAACTTTTCTATTAAAAACATGCAGATTAGGTTTTCTTTAAATTATGAGATTTCACTTCCTAATGCAAAGAAAAAAACTCCCACTTCTGGGTATATATTTTTTCAAAGCGTTGACATTTTAGAACTTGAAAGATGCAAAAGAGGCCTTTTAACATCAGTAAACATTTTTCAAGACTTGGTAATGACAAATTTTGTCTGAAACTTTCAAAAGACTTTTGACACAAACAGCAAGAAAAAGGGTGGTGGTGTGCCCTATTCCAATGCATCCTCATGAGTCAATCTCAAATATTGGAAGGAGACTTAAGACAGATGGAATGTGTCGCTGGATGGTCTTGGGGATTTGAGACGTATTCACCCATTCAGCTCGCTGTAATTACAAAGGCTCTCGCTGAGATCCGATGTGCCGCTGGGAGCTTGTTCAAGACACAGGGCTTGGAACCACAATGGGGTAGTCTGACAAAGGAACATGGATACTGCTCTTAAAATAGAGAGAACTAATGCTGTTCTGTGTTGAGTGCACAGGCTCGCTGGCTCAGATGTGAGCAAGGTAAATTTAATTATGTGCCCTGTACACACCAGCTGGCTTTGGATTACAAAGGACTAACTTCTTGATACAGTTGTACCCGGTTAACCACTTAGAAAATAGTGTTCAGGACACAGGCTGGTAATGGATACAGGAGTCACTGGTCAGTACTAAACCTTTAGGCCTACTTATTTTCCGTCTAAACTATTTAATTGCCTCGTCCATTTATTGTGTTATGGATTTTAACCCTTTTGAACAGCAGATATGTCTGGGGTTCTGTCAGTTGTGCAGTAACGTAAGGACAGTAAGAGGTTATAGTTGAATTTTAAGCTTTTTGAGGAAGATAATGTACTATAATATATTGGTGGCTGAAGGCCATTACCAGAACCACTGATGTAATTATAATAAAGCTCCCAATCATATTTGTGCTGACATATAAAACTGTTATTTTTAAAGGATAGTTAGGCAGTTTGGGCATTTTATGCCACATAAATAAAAATGGTTTGTGACAAGGTCCTTGTCTAGTAAAACACAATCTGGGTTCAGTCATGAGCTACTGGCAGGTAGGTGTGTGTGTGACGACAGGGAAAGGCGACTGTGCAAAACAACAATTAGGGCTCCTTAAGACGTTAGCATTGAGGCTGCAATAGCTTCAGTTATATCAGAACTGGAGATGATTTCTTCATTTTGGGCTTTTCCGCCTTTAATGGATATGACAGGTAGGTGAGTAAGGAAGAAGACATGCAGGAAATCCTCACAAGTCAGATTTGAACCCTGGAGCTCTGAGTCAAGGCATAAACCTCTATGTGCACCTGCTCTACCCACTGAGCCAACCACTGACTTAAACAGATAAGATACATCATCTAACAAAAATCTGAACCACAGCACCAGGTAGGAAGAGAGCAGGCAGGCCACTTAGTGTTTGCTGGTCCCTGGTTTAGTCTACTGAAATCAAGATAACATTTGATTGGATATTTACCTATTCTTCCAATCTGGTAGTAATGTTCATTATCTTGACATTGGACAAAACTGATTTTTAATTAGGAAAGGGGCTAATAATGACTTGATACAATGAAGGAAAAGGATGGATCTTATCCTTTCCGCCTGAATTTTTGTATTTACTGTTATTCAAAGCTATTTTCCTACCTCAAGATTCTGTTTGGTCAACCCGCACCAGTGTGCCTTATTCTCTTGAGCCCTGCTTTTATTTCAGTTCTTCTTAGCCCAGTTTAGCTTTTCCACAAGTTATATTTACTGTGAGAGGGAAAGCCCATAAACACTCTGTGATGCCTCTACAAGCTTTCAATTTACAGTAAATAATAACTTTCCTGGCCTCACTTCACTGGCGGGCAAACCTGAGCCCACAAAAGGAAAAAAGCAGCAGTTAGCATCCCTGCCTGACTCTGTGAGGCCACTTTGTGAGGTGTGTATGTGTGTGTGTTCACATTCGGCGTAACCGAAGATGAAAGCAGGGTGAGGAGCATGAGGAGGCTTCAGAGTCATCTGCTTGCTGCCACGGTTCATGGTGCAAACCCACTCTTCGTTCCTCCTCTGACCTATTTCTGGTGCGGCTGTGTGAGAGTGGCTGGTAGCAAGGATGAAAGCAGTGATGCTATGTTAGCGGAGAGAACCCGTGATTAGTTTATGAAATTGGGTTATCTATCATGTGAAAACATGAGTGGCTCACAAAGGCGCCGCATATTCACGTAACAGGCGCACCTCAGAGTTTGTTAATCAATCAAAATGGATCTCAGTGATTAAGAAAAGTACATCCCGCATTTGCTAACAGCATGTTTTCCATGTCCTTTCGTCCAATTAAACGCTGAAAAACTTTCCGGGCTTAGCAAATGCTTGTCTATTTTGTCAATCTCTCCTCTGCGTCAGTTACGGTGTCAGGCATCGGCAGCCTTCAGGAGTGTTGGGGGGGGGGGATTAACTGTCTATTTGCAGCTGCTGATTGCTGGGTATAAGACGCCCTCCGGTGCCGATCAACAAACATGGCTCTGGCAGCCCTCGGCCATATTCAACCCCCCCCAACCCCACACTCCCCATTTTGTCTGCTGGGGCACGCCTGCTCTAAATGGCACGCTCCCCTTCCTTTCATCTTGTGAAAATACATTAGGTACTGTATGCATGTCTTCCAGGCTTCCCATTTGAGGGATGTTGATAAAATACATAATGTACGTGCATCCTTAATCAGCTTGATCCACTTGATGTAGAGTTGAAGGCAAGCTGGGTCTATATATCTCTCTCACTCTGCCTCCCTCTCGCTCTTTCCCTCTTTCTTGGTCTGCTTTCAGGGTGTTTGCTTTCTTAAATGAACGTAATGGTACAAACGGAGGATAAATTGCCTTCTATGTGCTCCATCTCATCACATCCGTCCCACAGGGCCTTCTCTGAAGCGAGAAGGGAGGGTAAAAAAAAAATGAAAGCAGACCCAGAAAAATTATTCACTTGCTTTGCCTGGGAGATACACGTTGCTATCTGTGTAGAGCCCCGGCGATAAGGCTGATGTGCATTTGGTGCATTAGGCCTCTTGCACTATCGCCACAGCACAGAGCCAGCTGGGAGGAAAGGGCAAAAGTCAGTGTGAGGATGTGTCAGTGAATTTGTCTCACACCCTCATTTTGCAACCGAAACAGTGTTAACATGGGGCATTCCCAAAGCTGTATGGGGACCGAAGCGTCATAGACAGGTTTAGCAGGTGCAGAGGATGTCCTGCAGGCACCAGTACCAACAACTTTACCCAAGCTCATTCATTACATCGGCGGCTCCCTCAACTGGGGCTAACATTCCAGATGAACTCTTCCCATCATCTGGGTGTCCTTTTTTATTCTCAATTAGACCCGGAGAAGGCACTACTCCACACATTCACTGTGACACTAATTTAACACCCACACAAGGACACTCAGGGGGAGTAATGGAAAACGCTGGCGGATGTCAAAGACAAACAAAAGGCAGCGCCAAAACATGCTGCCAAGGCCCTGGGAATAAAATGTGACACAGTCGGTGTCTACTCAAAGTTGTGTTTAGCTCGGCAGCCAACAGAAGGTGAAGGAACTGGATACACCAGACAAAACACTCTGGAGTAACAGAGATACCAATGAGTGAGTAAAATGTAATTAGTTACAACTAATGCATGTGTTGCATTAAAGCAAACAATTCCGTGACGCTAGACATATCAATTTTATTCCCTTGAGAACAACAAGAAAAGGCTATTAGAGACTTAAGGGCTGTTATTAAACTCTCAATGCAGATGCAGGGGTTGTAAAAGATTCATTTGTTTACCAATGAATTATTGAGAGGCAGTATTTAATCAAAGCTACAGATGTTACAGTCAGAAAGTGTTGGTAATCTCCCTTTGATTGCATCTAAATGAAAATATAGACTATAAAAATCACAAACACTGATGGTTGATTGTGGAGTTAATTACAGACGCTAAATAACAGACAGCAAACAATAAAGAAAAAGCGATTACTTCAGATTGGCTCAGTGATCATGTGGCTGAGGTTTGTAAGAACGTTCTATCCATCTGCATTACTTTAATGGAGTCATCCAATGGTCCAGTCCAACAATACCGCACAGAATAAATACCAAATGATGATGTGCCCCTGTTGCAATGGTACTGAAACGCTTTCTCATCCCAAAAAACATGATGGGGTCAAAACCCAGACAGAAAGAATTGTCCTTAGTGTGGCAATCTAAACAGTAGTGAGGATATTAAGCTCCTTTGGCGTGTTGCTCTGAACAACAGGAGGTTACGTTTAAATAGCAGTGGGCATCTGTGGAAAAAAAAAAAAAAACTTCATCTGAGGCGTCTCACCGCAGATGAATGTTTCTCACCTCCTGCGTCAACATCTTCCAGCCTCAGAGTGGGGAGGTGGGACAGAAATCCTCACAAACTTACACAGAGATGAAAAGCCTGACCTTTTATCGGCTGTGGAAAATGCATTAGCTACCTCTTAATCCAATTTGAAGACCATGCAAAGTGAAGGTTCTGACGGAGTTTTAGTTTGGAAAAAACCACAGTGAGTTTTTCTTTAGGTGAGGACTCTTTAGGTGCTCTTTCTCTTTCTGCTGCCTTCCTGCCAGCCTCTCTGGAGCTGCTGAGTTGCAGAGGACTTCAATGGCTTTGTATCGCTGAGCTCCAAATCTTTTTTCCCCTGTGCTTCCCCCCACCTCCTCCTCTGTGTCTCTCTGACTCTTCCTCGCCCATGCTCTAAGTAGCTTTAGAAACTCGACTGGGTAATGGGAGCTGCAGTCAATCAAAATTGCTGTTGCAAACGTGATGCTTTGTTTCACGCTCGCTTCCCACAAATCCCGGCGAGTCTGGCACCTGTCAGGTTGTCGGTCTGAAACGCGGCATCCATCGTCAGTCACCCAAACCCCCACGGTCCCTCGGCAGATGGAGGGGTTGACTTGTCTGCTGCCTGTCGAGAAATGAGGTCATTCTATTTTGCGGGGTCTGACTTTTTCTTCTTTTATAAAGTGAAACAAAACAACTAAAAAAAACACAACTCAGGTGTTTACGCGCGACTAACTTTCACAAGGGCAACTGGATTGCTCATTTGGGAGAGTGGCCACACATATATAGAGGTTTACTCCTTGACGCAGCGGGCCCAGGTTTGACTCCGACCTGCATGTCTTTCCCCCTCCCTCGCTCCTTCACTTCTTCAGCTGCCATGTCATTAAAGGCCTAGAATGCCCAAAAAATAATCTAAAAAAAAAACAAACTTTTATGTAAACTTGGTAATAGAACCAGATTTGTGCTGCAGGTTTTTAGGGACAAAATTGATATGCGTGTTTCAACAAAAATTAACATGAATAAATCCTGGATTACTATTGGTGCCCTTTAGTTTTACTGAGTCTGACAGCATTGTCAAAACACCACTGGTGCTGCCAGGTCTAATAACGTGGAGGTTGGTAGTAAATTGTCAAACGAGCTCTTGTTGTACCATGATCCCGTAGAGGAACAGTAAAACCCGATATGGCAGAATGGGCAGACTCTCTAGACACCCAGAGCAACCAGGGGTCCTTGTATCTCCAAGGGTTTATAGGCTCAGGTCTGACTCATTGCAGCTTTACAGTCACACTGACCTTCCCATTAGAGCTCCATTACCAAAGGTCTATCACAGAGAGAGAGAGGCGTATACGTGGTCTATTTATCCAGCTGCAGCCTCTTCTTATTAACTGTAGTGGATAAACAAGAGCGCAGCTTTGAAAGCAGCGGTGAGTCATGGGTGAATGCCTTTATTATGGCATAAAATGAATACACATGTGTATAAACACATGAAGCATAAAAAAAGAGTCTAAGATGCAAAACTATAATGTACAGGAACTGGCAATTGCAGGCATGTGGGTCCCACCTCCTCTAAACAGGAGCACCAGCCCACATCAACCAAAGAGCCCCTCTGTGTCTCTAATTAGTTAACTGGATTTAAAAAAAACGTCATCTATTTGACTAAAATGTTGTGTTGTAATGAGAGCACAGAGGGATGCACAGTAAACAACGCGATGAGAACTTTGACTCCTGGGTACACCAGCGTTGTTTGAAGTCGTTCCAGCTATGGGGATGTTTGACTAGGTGGCTTTTAGAGATACTTGACGATTAGTTTGACGGTAGTCATCCTCCAACACTTACTGGTGTGTTTTTGCCAACAAAGATCGAAAAATACGAGGAAGGCTGTCAGCAACTCAATTTAGTTCCATTTACTTGGTTCTTGGAACGAATTTTACAAGGAAAGATGTGTGCAATGCTTCTAGAGGTCATATGATTATCAGGAGACGGCTTCCAACACAGTAATATCCCCATGTAATAATATTTGCTATGCTGTAGGAGATAGTGGCAGATAGCCAATAACAGAGTGCTGTGTTAACTTTGTTTTTACATGTTATTTATGTGTGTTTTTGTAAAATATAGTTAGAAAAAAAAAAAAAAACTCTGTATGGCAGAGAAAATAACATTTGCTTATTTAAAACTATTTGGTAAATTAAAATTAAAAAAACTGCTACACAATGTGACCTGTTCCCATTATAGACAGTAGGGTCGGCAATCAAAATAAATCGGGTGCAGGCACTAACGTGATTTTTGAATTAATTAATTTATGTTTGCATGTTGTCTTGCAGTTTATTCAGGAGTGTCACAACTTGCTATCTTGCTGACAGATGTCTGACCATTGGATATAACTCGACTAGATATAACTCCTATATCCCTGTAAAATAGGATCCCTAATCTGCCCCTTTGATCAGAGTGTGTTTTTCCAGGGCCCACCTCAGAAGGCGGTAACAGTATCCTGGTCAGGGTTAAACACAACTCATTCCTCTCTTTCAAACTGAAGACCGACTGACAGGCAGGAATGAACAGCCTTCCCTTAACAAACCTCATCAACTTCCTCTTTCCTGACCTTCAAACAGGAAGTCTGGCTGCTCCAAAATATAAGGTTAAGTAGAAGTGGCAGTGTTAGAAAGTAAAGGAATTATAAATCATCCTGCATCCCTTAATGGCAAAAACCAAAGTTTTCAATCCAGTTCAGCTGTCTTGATACACGTCAGTAATCACTGCACATTCTGTTGCTTTGGAGCTTTACATTTGACAATGAAAGTGCCATCAACTTTGATTTAGAAATGCAAATTACTGTTTATGTTTGTTACGATAGGCAAGTGACAGGAGTTTTGAATCCGAATGTGTTTCAAGCTACTTTTTTGCAAATAGAAAGCCTCTGAGCTAAATAAGAACCAGTTATTAGTATATCTCAAAGGCAGCAAGACAAATGTTACGGGCACACAGCCGGGCTGGCATACACAAGATATGCAAAGCATTGAGAGTGCAAAACAGAAATGCAGTGTTGAACATGCGGTGCATATTTCAAATTAAATCACAACACTTGTGACAGCTAATCCTATCCCTGCAAATAAAACTCCATACTGCGCTATCAATACCCCAAACTAAACATAAGCTTGTGTTTATAATTAGCATGCAGCACTAAGCTTTTTGAGCTGATATAAACCTGTAAAGGTGAGAAATCACTGTTTCCAAGAAACCGCTAAAACAAGAAAGCAGGTAGGAGAAGATAAGACTCTTTTTTATGTTATGTGTTTTTTGAAAGTGATGAATTTCAGAGACGACCTGATGAATAATTCTTTTCAATGTTAAAGGATAAAACAATTTGTAAGATAATATTTATATTTATGTAAGTATGTATGTATGTAACTGTATATATATGTATGTATGTACAGTATGTACATATGGAACACTGTGTAGATGGCCAGATGATATTTGGCTCCTTGGAAATAATTTTTTTAAAGTCATATCTAAGTTATGAAGCATCTGTTTACAATCAGATCCCTTATGCAGGAGGTGGTTTGTATTTTGTCTTCATTTCTCTGTGAGAGCCACAAAACAAGCTGCTTGGCAATGGGGAGAAAAAAAGAGACTAATCACTCAGTCTAGTCTTGTGTTAAGGCTTTTATACTGTATCCCTGCACAGAGGTTATTGATATTCCCACTGAGAATCAATGGCATCATGTCTATCACTGACCAACATCTTAATGTCTTCTGATCTGAATACAATGGCTCACTGAACACCAGTTAAGCATTGCTTTGCCTTCTTTTTTTCAACTATATTTCATTAAGTTCTGCGTGGGAAGTGGGACCGTTTACAGTAGATAGCTGTTATGACACAGCAAGGCTATCCACAGGAAACGTGAAGGTAACCTTCACTTTAGACATATGGATCAGTGGCCTTTCCTAAGCCCCGGATGTATTGGCACATGGATTTAGTCGGCTATCAGAGGGGCCGGATAACCTTGTCATATCTACTCAGACTGTCATGTGGAGTGTTACAGGATGGAGATTCTTCCTCTGTAAATCCTCTTAAAAAAACAAACACACACTCACACAGAGGCACTGTTTCTTGGTCACACAGCTTGGTAACACACACAGCCGGTCACCCCACCTGAGCCCAGCAGTGAAAGGTCACAAGCCCCCAAGTGACAGCTGTCAATCACAGGAGGTAGGTATTATCCGACCCATTAATAACATCCTGAAAGGTTCTGGGAGACCCTGGGGATAGAAATCTCTTGACTTCTCTCCACTGGATACTGTATGACCCACAGTACAGGAAACCCGTGGTCCTCAGAACACCAGCAACTCAGCAGAGGGAACACATATTTTATAAAAGCAAAATAGATTTCATTGTAAAGCTACAGTCTAGATAAATTAAGGTGATGTAAGAGAAATGAAATGTTAATTTGAACAATAAGAGATAACATAAGATTTATAATTATCCATTTTACAATTCTCTACAATCCAAATGTCTTGTAGACATTCCCACCAGCATGTTCCCTGGTTAACTGGTCATCCCAACGCTGGATTGATTTAGGTTTTGCGGCCTGTTGGTTGGACTTCGTCGACAAAGCTGTACTCCATTTACCGGAGCTTTAAAAGAGAATAAATACATAAATACAAACACATGTGATAATTTAGCACAGAGATTTTGGCCTTTTTTTATCGCCTGTCAATACAGTAATATGAAACTAAAGCTCTGCATGCAGTTGTAGTCCCATCTAATATATGTGTTGACATGGAGGTTATGAGCAACACAACCCCCCCCCCCCCCAAAGTCACATGCAGTGTGACTCTCTGAGAGAGGTGTGAGAGGCCGGGAAGGATTAGCACTGATCCAAGGATAATGGAAGACAAGGACTGCATGATATTAAATTCCAGCACATGGAGAATGACTGACAGGCTCTTGTTGTTGTTTTCTCTTGCCTGTGGATTCTGTCTACTGGCAAGGGGCAATTCCTTGTGGGATGAGGCAGCAATATAACCCTGTGTGAAATTCATTGCTTTTCTGTGCAGCACGAACAACCCAAGTAAAAGTTAGCAAATACAACCACACCACTGCTTATACATTATAGACGAGGAGCAAATGAACTACATTGTTGACATTGAGGAGCAAATGAACTACATTGTTGCAAAGCATAAGAACAAGGCACAAAGCTAGTTAGTGTTGTTTGAATGAATGAGAAAGGTAGAGAGTTACAAAGCATACTGTTGAGCCTTGTGTATTGTGGGTGTGTATGTTTAGTCAACCACCTGACAGGGCCTGCATATGGAGTATTTTTTGGGCGCCCCCTACCTGTCTGGAGCTGCAGGGCGTCCATTGCGAGGTTTGTTGACCTGGGCATACAACGCCTCCAGGGGTGGGCCGTTGTCCTGTGGGCTCAAGGGAAGGCGCGGGCTCTGGGGACTCTGGGGGAGATGGTAGTGGTGGTTGTGAGTCTCCATGCTGCTGCTATCCATCGACGAGTCTAATGACCCGATGCCGGCGTAGGTGTGCTCCTCATCTGAGCTGAAGGTACCACCGACAATGTCTTGGATCTCAGCATATTCCCTCTCCTTAGCCTGCTTTTCCCGAAGCTCCCGCATCTTGGCCTGTATTCTGTGGTAAACACATGTAAGAGAAATGTTTTTATGTGTCAATCATCTGGCAAACTAAACACCATGCTCAGAAATGCCAAAATTGAATATGATTTCAAATCATGACGGATATACATTTAAAGACTCAAAAATAAATAGGTTTCAGAGGATCAGCCTGACAAATATTTAATTTTTAAGCAGTTAAAAGTTGGTTTTGGATGGTTTGAAATGTTTGTAAAATAGTGCTAATTCATGTTTTTTTGGCCTTTGTGTATTTAGCCAACTTTAGCTATCGCAAAAGAACCATTTCAAATTCCCCAATATTTTATAAGGTTCCATGGAGTTTATTGTTTATTTTGATGCTTAGGAAGCCTATACAAAATGTTAGTTTCAGCTCTGCAGATGGAAACACATTCTGTTTGCATGTTGTTTTTACTAAACTGTTTGACTAGGATCTCAGACAGATGCTAACTTGCAAATTAGATGTTTCTTTGTGAAGAATAAAGTACCTAATAATAAAACAACCACTTTATGGTTTTTGATAGAAATGTACAGTAAGGAAGCAACACAGGTTAAAGAAATGGGGTGAAAAATAATAATCCACCCAAGACTCAGAGAGGCTTCCATTCTAATATGAAAGTGGTTCCTCAGATATTGATCAATCCACACCTGAGGAAGAGGTACTTTCCTCTTTAAACTTTTAAAGGGGCTTTCTTCTACTACAGTATGTGGGAACGAGGATGGAGAAAAAATTATTCCACTGTAGTGAAAGAAGACAAGCCATACTGTTCAAATTTGTGGCTTTCCATGAGCTGTTAGAGGGCCGAGGCGGGTGCACTGATCTTATCCCTCAGGTCCTAGAACAAGAGGAGGAGGGAGGGAAACATTCAGACTTCCTCGTCCTCCTTTCAGCCCCTTCCTCTCACTCTATGCCGCTCCTCTCCCCCGGACCACTTCCACACAACAGAGCCTTTCACAGGGCTTTTCCTGTCCCAGAGAATGGTTCCATGTGAATGCCCAGCTAACAAGACTCAGTCATGGTGCTGGCATTGTAGGAGCAGGGAGGTGGACAGTGGGGAGTAGAAAGGAGCAGGGCTGAGGACAGGCAGGGGGGTGTGGGTTGGGGGGGGCGGGGGTGTGACCTCCCACTGCGGTGACCCTGGCAGCAGCCACCAGACTGCTCACTGGTTCCAGATGTTTTATCCCTGCAGTAGGGTAACACACACACACACACTCACACGCATACAAGCATGCAACCTCCCACCGGTGATAGACTTCCCTATTACCTCAGGTCATAACTGACCTCCGACCCCCCAAATGCTGCTCTTCACAGATGAATGACAGGTTTGGAACAGAGCTGGAATCCCCCCAAGCCTTACTCTTTCTCCCATGCCTGTGTATTTTAATAACAGTAATCACATTTCAAACAATCCCCATTTCTCAATGCCGAATTAACCCAATTCCCACACCCTACCCATAGACTGCCTTGTTTATTTTTAGCTGTCCAAAAACCCATTTTCTGAGCATTATCTGCGGAATGAGATTTTGATGGAGGCCTGATGCAATGTTGCATGATATGCAGTCATCTATAAAGCCTCTAAGCTGGTTTGCTATATTTCTGTATTGTTGCGGACCAGGTACATTATGGAAATGATCAACTCACAGCGCAATTGTTTGTACTTGGAGTCGTATGACTTTAGCTTGCCCTGTCAGGAAATAGAAAACAAGCCTCATAGGGAGAAAAACACTAATTCCCAGAAGCCCTTTCACCTGCCATCTGGTTAAAGTGATGTCAGATCTCTGCCAGGAAGGACCAGACAATGATGTTACCACAGGTTCACGGAAGTCTGTTGGGATCTCAAAACCCTCTGGGGTTTTATAGACTAATCAGATTCATAAAAATGGCAATATTGACATTTGGGAAGAGATAATGGCTTTGGCTAGACTGGCGACATGAAGCTAAAAGAGAGAGACTTCTCTGCCAGGCCTCAGGAGTCTGACATGGATAAAGCTAATAGGTGCATTTCAATAAAAGGATATTAACAAGCTAAAATACCAAACAAGATACTATGTGAGTCATGCTGCTGCCATTAGTTTCATTTAGTCAATCTTGTGCTGTAACACTGTTGCTTTTATACACTCGTCAACTTTGAAAATAAACTTTTGTTTCTATTAATCACGTCCTTTACATTTTTCAGTGGCAAAGTCACGGGTCTTTTGTTCATACAAAAGATCTGTCCGTCTGTGTGTGACAGGTGCAGACTGACAGGTTTGGATTGGATTGTGGATATCCACGATGAGAAGGAGACAATAGCGAGCTAGTCTAGTTAGCTAGCTAGTTTTTCTTTTCAACGTCAACTAGAAGAAACGTCACCCAACATCTCATGGAGCACTTCTAAGGTTCAACCACATCGTGGCAGCTGTGAAATGAATGCAACATTACCTGTGTGTCATCACAGACGGCCCAGTTAGGCAGCCAGGCCGGGTTGCCAGATATACATGTAAAAACGTAAACTCTGCGCAAACAAACAGGATCAACGGAGATAAATTCTACCCAACCTAAAAAACCTGGCACGTTAATAACAGTTGCGTGACCGGAGACGTTACCAAACCTCGGGTAAATATTAGAGATGTATTTGAAAGAATGAGCCCATAAGCATGCTGAGTTGGCAAAATTCCTCTTGAACAGGTACGCATTAGCTTCAGGCTAATTTATCACAGCTATTAGGCACGAGCATTTCATGTCTTTTCAACATTTGAGTACTCACATTTGAGTACTCACATTGGATGTGAGTACTCACAAATTAGGATGAGAGGCCTGTGAGTTCACTGTGTGTTTAGCATTTTCTGCCTCAATTCTAAGCCAATGTGTGCCAAAGTGTGTTAAGTTGTAGGGGACCACTAAGGTCTATATAAAAGAGCCTTCAGATACAGTATTAGGGACAACTAAGGTCTCTATAAAAGAGACTTCAGATACAGTATTAGGGAACAGGAAGTTTTTCCTCGCCACTGTTGCACTGTTGCTTGCTCTGGAGGAGACTACTAGAACTGTTGGGTCCTTGTAAATTATGGAGTGTGGTCTATCTGTAAAGTGTCTTGAGATAACTCTTGTTATGAATTGATACTATAAATAAAATTGAATTGAAATTGAATTGAACTAAGGTCTATATAAAAGAGACTTCAGATACAGTCTTAGGGACAACTAAGGTCTATATAAAAGAGCCTTCAGATACAGTATTAGGGACAACTAAGGTCTATATAAAAGAGCCTTCAGATACAGTACTAGGGACAACTAAGGTCTATATAAAAGAGCCTTCAGGTACAGTACTAGGGGACCACTAAGGTTGGTATAAAAGCATCCAAAAAGCAGCATTTCACGGGACCTTTAACTAATTTACCAGATGGATTGCCAAAAAGAGTTGTCACCAAATGGTTTGCAGCGGAGAAATCCCAATAACGTTGGTAAGTTTTTCGAATTTTTAACTAATGCCACAAGGAGGTTGGGGGAATACATATTCATGATCCCCTCAGGATGAATTGTACAACTTTGATCATCCTTTTCATGCAGCGCCATCATGACGTCAAAATCAAAATGTGTCCGATACTCCAAATACCTCCAAAACTAATTACTTTCCCATCAGCCTCAGCTGTATTTTCAGTGTAGGGGCATTTAGCATGATAAAACACTGGATGGTGACCAAGGTAAACATAACACCTACAAAATGTAAACAGGTTAGCACTGTGACATTAGCATTTAGCTCAAAGCAATGCTATCTCTAAGTATAGCCTCACAGAGTTGTGTGGCTGAATTTGCAAAATAGTTATTGTGGACATATTTCACTTGTTTAAGCTACAATAGTTACAATTAACAAGGGCCCCAGTCCTGGATGCTCAACCACAACCTCCACCCTAGACCCTCCACCCAGAGTTCAGCAAAACATCAAACAATTAGTAGTGTATGAATGTGTTTAGTAGGAAACAGGACTGGAATTTGAAAGCCGTTTTATTGTATTTTTAATAGGCTGATTAGCTATAACCTTACATCTGCGTTCTTCTTAGGCAACCTGCAACTGCTGCTCCACTTCCAACTCCTCTCCTTCCCCCACTTTCTCCTGAGAAATCAACCCCGCGCTGTGCCATATATACTCCATTAGCCAATTAATGGCCCAGCATGTTAACATTGAGGAAAGTGCTGCCCACACTAAACACATTATTACTGTTCAGCCCCAATTACCAGCCCTTCTCCTCTCCTCTTACCAGATACGACATATGAGAGGAGAGGACACTGTAGCTTTTAATGCAACCAGCCCGGGGATATTTTATTTTCAAAAGGGGACAATCAAGCTGTAGTGCTTCCTTGCAGCCCAGCTGTGGATTATAATTTTCTTTTTAATTAGACTGATGACAAAAAAGAAGATAATTCCTCTAGTTCGTCAGTAATTGCTCGGTTTCTCCATGAGTGGTCTGTGTTTTATTCTATATTTGAAGAAGTAGAATTGACCTCACATGTACCTTTAAATAAAAATACAATGCCTACTTGCTTGTTCTTCATAACAGTGCAGTGGCAAGTCATTTCCTCCTGGCTGAGAGACAGTCTAGACAGTCTAATGCTGAGGGTTTTTTAGGGGAGTTAAAGTTCAACCCCTAATCCAGTGACGGACCGTGTCTTCAAGAAAATTATGTGTCAGCCAGATGACAACATGCTTTCTTTAACATTCCTCCCTTTCAACTTTTTCTGTTCTGTTATTTTTCCTGTCATTCATTTTCCCTAAATTAACTTTCACATCAAATAAAACTGAATTTGCAATGATATCGTTGTCGAAGCTTCATTTCAGCATATGAACGTGAAAGCAGAAGACTGTCAGATAAAGTAATTACTTTTACATATCATATTGGTAGAATGACAGGCTTGGGGTGAACTGGTAGCAAAGTGTCAGCCCACCTCAAGTCCTTCCTCACTACACTGAACAAATCTCCCTATTTATCCAACAGGGCTGTTTTTGGACCAACAAAGCCAGCAGACTCCTTCTCCATATGTTTGTCAATGTGTAATCTACCTAAAGGAGGCAGGGGGAGATGCAAAAGACAGGGGGCGGGGGGGACACTCAGTTTGAAGTCAACATACTTAGAAGCTTGAAAGCCTGCCTCTTTATTATGCATTGTTACTATGGCGGGTAAAACAGAATATATATGCTCTTTTACTTTCTCATCCAGCTGCCTTGAATAGATTGTTCTTTTCAATACCGCCTCACCAAAACCTATTCCATTGTTCTGAAGGGCAGAATGTATCTGAATCCAATCAACGTGCAGTAAATGACTCTGCATGCAACTATCTGTGCAGAATCGCAAGTCTTCTGTGTTGACCCTTGACCCATAACAGCATAATGCAATCACAGAGATAATTGTCCAACTTCTGTGGTATTAACAATCACATTAACTTGCTGTAGGTATCAATATAATTACAAATGTAATCACACCTCCCAATCAGCAAGTTGGAGCTTGCTTTGAACTCACTATGCAAATGGGACTCAAATAGGATACTGAAATAATGAGATGGTTTGACAAAGGGGAATTATAACGTTGGTACAACAATCACTGTGATAAAAACTAAAACGAAAGGGTGTGCCTTACAGCAAACTGTCTTATTTCTTCTTTTATTAGTGGCACAGTGTACCCAGAACATTGTATAGGAGAGGACCTCCTCCTTTGTTAAAGAAAAGACCACATTCTCACGCCTGATCCAGTTTTGCGGTTTGTCTATATAAATTGTGCTGACTGACCCACTCCAGAATCACTGCATCACTGCTCAGGTTTTGTTTGTCTAGAGTCAGTAGGAAGTCAGACCACAAACAAGAGAAAGCAGCCAACTGTCGGGGATGAAAAAGAAAAAAAAAAGCAGTGATGTGCTCTGCTGTGGTCTGGGGAGCGGGTACACGGAGAGTAGCAGTGGAGTGCCGGCCGCTGATTAGAAGCCAACCGAAGCCGAGCAGATAAGAGGGAATGGACATCATAATCAGCTGCCACAGAAAAAGACAGAGAGAATGGAGTTCAGTTCAGGCGGAAAATGAAGAAGGAACATTGTCAGGTTGTCTTTGTGTGCTTGCCTCTTTGGCCGGAAAATATAGTTCCAGGGCGAGAGTGTGCAGAGATAAGTCAGAGACTGATACAAGCTCCAGCAACAGCACCTGCCCTCTGTTTCTTTCTTTCTCTCCCTTCTCCCCCATGGCCTTGTAAAAATGAGTGCCAAAGCCACAGAAACGGGTGCTCTCTAACCCACCCAAGGTCCAATCAGAGAGCTTGTTGTCGCCATAGTCCTCTCAACATGAGCCAATCAGATAGGGGTGTCTTGGGCGCTGTCCACAGGCATAAAGAGACCAGAGTAATGGCTGCAACCGCTGGGATAAACAAAGATTTAGATCAGCCTAACCCAGGTGCTAATGTCGGCTTGATGAGACATGAAAACAGTCAATCACAGGAGCTGTATAAAATAAAATAAATGACCTTAGCAAAACAAATGCTGCTGATGACCACTCTCCATCAAAGGCACTGCCCTGCTTCATGTAGCAATGAAGTCAAAGTTTTATGTACTCTCCTCTCTATCATCTTCATTCATAACAGGCTGACAGGATATCAACATTTATTTTGATTTGTTCTCAAAATCAACGGGTTGTGTCTGCAAGGACCACAGGCCAAACCATAACTTGCATGAATCATCTCAAGGTCAGAGTTCTAAATATATAACCATAGCTGCCTTATTGCAGGGTAAAAAGGGCAGGTTTTATGAATTAATCTGTCTCACCTCTTCGCTGACTCCTATTTTGAATCGCTAAAAGCCGCTGTCTGCTTAAATTAATGATCGCTAATGTCAGCCGAGCCGGGAGTTTGGCTGCAGCCCATCCTGGGTCGTGCTTGAAACACTGTGCTCGCCAGCGTGGAAAACCTGTCACGGTCCAATCCACATTTTCATGAACGCAATCTGAAATGGTCTCTGTGGCAGCATTCTAATCAATCAGAGTGTTCACCTTAAGCAGAGAACTAAGACAATCAAATGTAGCACCTTGGAGTAATACAGTAGTGCAACCAAAAAATACAAGAAGTAATGGATTTCTGTCGTCCTGCTGAACCCTAATGCTTTGAATATCGACTTGTCTTCATGGCAGTTTGGCTTATTATTACCCAGCCCGATTTCCCTCCGGATTCTCTTTCCATTAAACGAGGGACAATCCTAGCCCGGCTGAGGGATGGGATATGGGAACAGGTACAAAAGGAAAGAATTAGGTTGCCCTCCTGCACAGGCAGCTGAGACCGGAGCACACAAATGCAGAACGGACACAAACAAGACTGGGAATAAGAACGTGCTGCAAGACAAGTAGCAGACAGAGAAATGTGGTGACAGCGGTGAGAGAAAAGAAGTAGGATCTAAATAGTGTGGTTGTGTTTGTGGGGAGGGAGGGGTTGTGAGGGCATGTACTCTGCATCTCTCATGCCCACTGTGTCTGTGTTGATTCTGCAGCTTAGCATCACAGTCGTCTGGGAGCTTCTCAAAGGGGACAGATCTGGATGGAAAGCCAGGCACGTTGGTTCTCCAGGCTGCACAGAGGGAAATGTGTTGGGCCCTCAGCCAGAAGGGTTCACACACTCAGTGTATAGGACCATCACTGCAAGTCATAGTTGAATACCAAAAAGAAATGTGTTAAAGCTTTTTGAGCAAGGCCTCCAGATGTTCCATTCAGCAAGAGACCCAGCCTTGTGTGTTTGTTTTTGTGTGTGTGTGTTTTTGTGTGTGTGTGTGTGTGTGTGTGTGCGCGTACTTGTTTGTGTTTGTAGTACCATGCATTTTCGACAGCCATCCATCCCTTTCTCACTTTGCCGTCAGAGGGAGCGGTATCAAGCCCTATTGTTTCTATTCAATTAGCTGTCATTATGCGCCACAGTTTGATTACTGAGTTCATTTTGCTGGTGGAGAACAATGGAGGCAGAAAGCTGTCTTTTTATATACCCTGCCACTTTATATTGTCTTCAATGCTGGACAGAATTAAATGGGGCTTGTCTTTAAGGGATGAGGCACACACGGCAAAACCAATGGCTTGCCTTATTCTACTGGACATCCTGATGTCCACAAACACTAGAGGACATAGAGCCAAAAGGGATTAAAGCGAACAGCGTATTCTTGAGCAATTAACAACCTGGGTGAGTTGCAGCAGTAGACAAATGCAGTGCAAATCGATTTCACTATTATAATGAGCACCATTCAATCATGCCAAATCCACAGGGGCCTACGAGCACCATTAAGAGGTCAGCGCCTCTGAATGGCACAGGCAACAACAATCCATAAATGATCTATTTAATGTACTGATATAAAAGAAACTATAAAAGGGACTTTTCACAAATTGACATCGGAGTACTTTCCCAGAATTTCCCAACCTTGCTCCCCGCATTTTGCTAATTAGGTAGTTTGCTAATTTCCCGGTTAACAGTGTTTTTTTTTCTTTCTTGTTTTAGCTGGGACTTAATTGTTGAAGCTTTTAGCAAGCCAGAGCTCTGTCTGAGCACTCACCTCTCTTGTTCCAGCCTCATCCGCAAGGTCTCCTCCTCTGACGCCTGCATGTCCTCAGCTTTGCATTTACTGGAGCCCTTTCTCTCCATCCTGTCTCCTGGCCGCTCATCCCTCCGGTGCTTTCCAAACCTGAGTAAAATAGAACGGCAGAGAGGATTTAATTGAGGCCCAGACTTTAATAATTTCCAACCCAATACAGACATTTATTTTTACAGCAGCATGTCTCTTCTTTGTCCGGTAAATTCAGGTGAAATACTCAGTAGGAAATTAAAGTGTCAAACTGTCAAAAGCTTCAGGTCGGGATTGTGCTGGGAAGACAGCTGAGGACGAGTCTCCCACGGCACCCATTCGTTATTGGAAGAATAACTTTTTCATATAAATGCAATCAAAATGCATCAAGCCATATCAAAAGATTACTCAACGTGGTGAATTCCCTCCCTGTCAAGTTTCTATCCAGGACAGTAGAAACGATTCAGTGTGTGGTGTTAAGCGTAAGTCTAGAAAGTGGAAAATGGCAACAAAAAAATAGGCTTTTTAAAAGTAAGGATGCGCTCCACGTTCCCTCCATGAGCTGTCGAGTTTACAGCGAGATGGAGCAGTGATGGCTCATGATTTAATTTGGAGCGAGGAGGGAATTAAATGTAAGTTGAGGAAACGTCCGAGCTCTCCGGCATCATTTGTAACTTTCTAGGCAGCGTCGCAAACTTTGACATTTGAATGGCGGGAATGACATACTGGTAGCGTTAAACCCATTACAGCTTTACAGCTAGGTGAGATTAAGCCAATCCAAAGATTGTAAAGTCCTTAGGTTGACCGAGCTGGGTGCTGGATGAATCAAACGGACTGCAGTACATTTACAGGGCTGCACACTCACAAACAAAATATGTGTACATCTCTATTAACTGACTCCACTGGCTGAGACTTCATTACTCACAACAATGTGGTGGTGGATAACACAACAACTGTCAACTTTTGTACATGTGCACAGGACTTTGAGATTAAGGATAAGCTCTCTGAGACCGAACTGGAAAGGCCATATCGTGAAAGTATGATGTCATTTCCTGCTGCTCGCCATTGGTGCCATCTGTCAAGGAAATGCAATGTGATAGGATACAGAAAAAGGAAGTACTACAGACAGATTTCCAGGAGGTGCACATGATTTGCACATGGAGATAAATCATCATCATCAGATAAACACATCTGTACGCCATATGCAGAAAATACAGTCTACTTTGACCCATGGTGTTGGGTTTTCAATATGCATGGGCATGAACACCCAAATAAATATGTATATGGTGAATGCAACCATTTGAACACCATGTTTATCGGTTATAAAATGTCTTTATTATTATATCACTACAGCTGAGAGATAATTTCATGATATAGGTGAGGACTGTTCACTGCACAGACATGAATGGTATAATTAAGGCTATTGTGGATGCTTAACACCAGGGTAAGCATTGGGGCGTATCAGCCTTTCATCATGCTTTGTAGGGGAAATAGTTGCTATATATAAATACCAAATGGGAGTCAGAGCTAAATATAGAAATCTCAGAGCAAGGAGGGACACAATTTGTTCTGAAAGAGTTCTGATGGAAGAACTTAGCTCATTGCATCCCAAATGCATCTAACTAGCCATCCAGCAAGCATTGGGGGCTTGTGGTTACCTGGAGGGGAGTCATTAACCTGACATGCCAGAGGGTTTGTTGCACAGAACCGTCTGAGAAGTCATAATTGGAAACTGTTTTGAAAAGGGCAGGCATTCTCAAAACATACCTTGCAGGTGATTAATCAAACCATCTGTCTATCATGTCCACTATTGTTGTTTTGAACGAACAGTTTCGGCAGTCACACACACACAAAACACACCTATAGCTGCTAGTAGCTCCTCAGTGAAGGCTGATTGATCCAGTAAGCTGGTAGTTCAGACACAAACGCATTAGTTGAACCGTGACAAAATGGATTTTTAGCCTTGACCAACTGCCACTTTTCCCGTTTGAAAGCCATGATGTCTCTCTCTCATGGGCTGGCCAAATTCTCTGGGCGGGCAAAGCAGAAAAAGGGGTGGTAACCTTGTCCCGTATGACCTCACAAGGAGCACGATTCCAGATGGCCAATCTGAGCTTTCATTTTCTCAAAGGCAGAGCAGGATACCCAGGGCTCGGTTTATACCTATCACCATTTCTAGCCACTGGGGGACCATAGGCAGGCTGGGGAACTCATATTAATGTTAAAAAACTCCTAAAGTGAACTTTTAATGCCATGCGACCTTTAAAGCACTCCCAAGCGATGCAATGCTCTCCCCTTTCTTCATTGAAGCTTCTATGTTTACAGGCTTGTAGTGATGCGCAATGTGCTAAAGGTGCCCAAAGAAATCTATCTTTGGAACTGCCAATTTGTTTTGTTTTGTTATGGTTCATGTTTGCAATAAACATTACACTTTGTGAGGAAAAAATTGTGGCAGAGAATCGTGATGTCAATTCTAAGCTAAAAAATCATGATTCATATTTTTTCCCCGAATCGTGCAGGCCTAGTCTGTGATTCCGTAATTTTTGTGTGATCTTGTGATATTGCAAGAATCCAGCTGCCGTTCAAGGTAAGCAAATCACACCAGTGTTTTTGGGACAATATAACAATTATGTATAATTATGGCCTGATTTGGCGTTGCTGCTGGTATGATCCCATCAAAGCATGGTGTCTTGTTGAATTTTTAGTTTTTGTATTTATGTCATGTGTTACCAGTTTCAAATGTGAAAACTCAATAAAAACTTTTTAAAATGTAAATACTGCAAACCTCGCACTTTTTATGATTGCCAAGTTGGTGGAAACCAGGCCAGTTATATGAACACATTTTATGATTGTCAAGACAAGGCAATAGCAGAAAGTATATGGGAATGACGGACATGAAAAGAAATTCAATAAATATAATCACAGAAAAGGACTGGATTTTTATTGGCTGTTTGTATTACATAATGTAACTCGATTTTCTTGCATAGTACACCACAGACTTATGATGTTCCACATTGGCTTTTTTAAACAGTCTCATTCAATTTCAGACAGAAGACCAGGAAAAAGCATTAAGCTCTGCAGTCTCCCAGCCCCACGGTGCTTCAATCCCAGTTTATTTTTACCTTCCTCCATAGCTGGGCTTTATTTGACAGTTTGAAAACTTTCTGTGAAAGCTGAAAAAATGATATCAGACAAGGTTGACTTTGGGCCAACGAAAGTGAATATATTTATGAAATGGGAGACTTTTTCCCTCACTGATGTTTATTATTTTATTTAACATTAAAAGCAGCAAGGACCTTTGTACAAATGGGTTGTCTTTGGTAGTAGCTGCTTTAGAATTGTAATTCTTCTGAATGTGTGGCTAGCCTGGTGGGAGATTATGGTCTACGGTTGTGCAGAGAGCCCAGGAGAGGCCAAAGGAGCAAGTGTGGGTACTTTTGTAGCACACATAGCATACATTACCTGATTAATTAATCAACAAATGGCTCTAGTAAGGCATTAAACTCCAGGCTGGGGCTGGGAATGCTAATAATAGTGAGCCTGCTATCTGTCTTCAGGGCAGGTAACAGCTTCCCTCGCCTCACTTCAAGGACTTTCATTAAGTTCCAGAGGAAAATTCACCTTCCTCTTTTCCTCTTCCAATTTGTTTCTTAGTCTCTTTTTGCTCCGACCCCCCCAAAAAAACAAAAAAACTAAAACAAACATCAAATAACCTAAGGAAAGGAAAACTTCTGCCATCAACTTATTTTTTCTTCTTCTTCTGGATCAACATCAATACAGTAAGGGATTTGTCATAGTGAAACATGTTGGCGGATTAGACTGAGCAGGACTCTGGGCATGCAGCAGCTCCAGCTATTCCCCCATCGCCGGAGGCCTGAGAAGGAGGGGCCACATCAAACGGAGGCGGAGGAAATGGACGATACTACCAAATCTATTAGAAGGCTATCGGGACACTTGCTGGTTCACAACATGGCTCTGCTCTGCCAGTGGGGCCTGGCTGGAACACAGGATTAGCCACCCAACCTCCACTGATGCACAAGCCCCAATGTAATATTTCTACACTCAACATTTTCATAGCAGGAAAATACAGAAATCTCTGATACTAGTGTGGGTGCAAACTGTATTGACTTTTATACCTGTCTCTGGAAGATAAGTGTCTCATTTGAGAAACGCAGAGAATCCAATAAAAAACAGTAATGATTTGGAGTTAATCAGTGTTGAAGGAGATACTTGGCTGTTTCTGTAAAACTCTTGAGCCAGTATTGGCACCTTGGCATTAATCCGGGCTGGCATCAGGCTAGTTGTATTGAGAGTGAGGTTGATGAGGCTTGATAATAAGATATTGATTGGCAGCAGCAACACATGGGTAGAATGACAATGGAGTAACTACAGTACCTTGCTGTTTGGGAAAGAGTTAGTTGTTTAGGCCCAAAAGTCTGACCAGTTTCTTTTTAATGTGGCTGCACTGAAGTATAATTACTGGCAATCTTGATGACATTATTCAAAAATGTTCAAGTAGCTATTTGAAATGCACAATGATTCTTGACATGCTGTTTTTAATGATGCAGTCAATCCTTCTACCTTCTGTTTATACCTAATGTTTATATTTGACTGTAGTTAGTGATCACCTCACACTGTTTACTTATCATTGGACATCTTGGCCATTTCGTGGTTGTAATGTATTGATGAACATATGCATGTGTTGTTGTTGTAAGTTTTTTTTTTTTATATGTATGTTGTCGTACTGGTGACAATGACTGCTGCATGCACAAGTTGCTTGCTCTAGGGGGAATTACTATAATTGCTGGGTGAGTGTGGTCTAGACCTACTCCCTCTGTCAAGTGTCTTGAGATAACTTTTGTTATGATTTGATACTATAAATACAATTGAATTGAGATGTTTTATATGTTGGGACCCCCAAAGACGAGATGACACATCTCAAAGGGTTTATCCTAATAAACAAATTTTAACCAACAAAACAATGACGTAAATTGATTAAGATTTTTCTCTTAAAAAGCTCTTTGAAATGACTTGCAATGGTCACAGCAACAGCCAGACCTTGCATCTCCATTAAAGCAAGGTAAACAATGTTATGCCATTTACATCCTCATGAAATCTGATCTTATTTTTCTGCTTCAGTCCACCAGACCGAAGCTCTGTTTAATGATCCGTTCCTAAGCATCTATCCAACTGTGGCAGAACAGCAGGTAAGAGTGATGATTACACAAATGCAAAAAGGGGCTCTCAAAAGAGAAAAGAACGATGGTGAGGGGAGATGTACATCGCAAAAAAAACACATGGCCGGAGCAGAAAGACATTCAGTTTCAAAACATGACAGCTGAGTAAGACGCAGATTTGATCAGTAAGATAGTGATATGCACACATAAATCAAGATAGATGCAGGGAATATTTATAACATTTAGAATGCATTCAGAGCTTGAGCGGCTCTGTGCTATTCATCTTAGTTTGGCCCCGATAATGTCTGATTGGCCATCAAACCTCATTTGTGTGGCATGTAATCTAACATGCGTCAGACATATATTATATATGCTTTATTAATGTTGTGACTGCCACTGATGTGATGAAACATTGAGAGAAAAATTGAAGTGCTCAATCAAAGTGTCCTGATACTGCCAACAGCATCTCATAAAATAAAATGTTTTCAAATACTCCTGCACATTAGGCATATTACTGAATAGCTGGCTTTGTTGTATGTGTCTGCTTTTACAATAAAAGTCAGTAAATACAGTAGGTACTCCATTCAATATGATACATCCTCATACATCACAGAAAACAGAAGGGTTTATACCACTAGCAGTGGATGCCTCATACATCATCTTTATCGATTTACAGGGTAATAATACTTCAAGGCTGCAGCACAACAGAGGAGTAAAAACTCAAAGACAGAATTTCAAAAGAGGGAGAAAAAGTAAATTATGCAAAGCCTCAAAGCCAGTTTGATTGTTACAATCATTTAATCTGGGGAGTAGATTTGTGAGAAGCTAATCTGTTTTGACATCTTCTGTGGCAAATTTGTGGTTTGCTCACAGGAAGTTGCTGACTTAGGGAGACAAGACAGCAAAAATTGCTGTCTCCTGCTCCGAAAATGTGTGGTTTTTCAAAGTGAATGCGGGGATGTGATGGACCACCTGGTTCAACCTCACATATGAGGTGTTAAATCTCTTGGCATTAGTCAAATCTGCAAATGGAACAGGTGAGCCTGAAAGAAAGAGCGACTGCATCTATCAATTTGAGTAAGTGATGAGAAGATAATTTCAAGGGCAGACAGAGAGAATCATTATGGTTTCTGCTCGGCCAACCTGAAAGTTAATCCAAATATCCCAGAGCGAAGTCCCCCACAGACGTCTGATGTGGTGTCTGAGCCCCCATCCCCCGAAACTGTATTTGTCGCAGCCAGGAAGAAAATAAATAACTATGCCTCCACCTACTGCCTTTCATGGTGATAATCTATAAAGCACAATAAAAAAATTATCTCAAAGAAGAATCAAGAGACGTTGTTATTATCGTCTTATTGATGACAACACACAGCACATACTCACACTCACACATTTCTGTTTTTCTATCTTCTCCTATCCCTGTCCAATGCAAGGACATGTCAATATGAAGCAGTGCACGGTTTCTACACCGTGCTTCACCTGGGGCAAAACCCTGACAGTGGCATGTCATTTTAATAGTGCTTCGTTAGGAAGGCAAGGCTGTCGGATTTGTTTGGCCTCCTCGCTAGCAAAGTGTTGTTGCAGCTGTGGTGAGTAAACACTCTCTACCTGGGGTGAGACACACAGATGCCTTGTAAAAAAAAATCCAATAAGTCAGAGAAAGAAAAAAAAGGGAGAGAGTTTTTTTTTTCCCTCCCTGGGAATCACACTGTGACCCAGCGATCGTTAACAGGCATTAAAGGGGCATTTGTTATCGTCGGGTGGCCTTGGCGTAATGTCCCCACCGCTGGTTCCCAGGGACACCAACCCAAGAGAGGTATGGGAGGATGTTCTCCCGTCGTTCATCCAGCCTCCAGCCACCGCCAGCCGATTATCTCCCTCCCCGCGGAACTCATTATCCACAACCTGTAATGTCAGTCAGCACTTTCCCTGCTCAGCCAGAGCTCTTTTAAACTGGAATCTACAATTTGACGCATCCTCAGAAAAGCCTTTTTCTTGATGAGTTCATGGAGGAAGACTGCAACCTGAGATTCGTCAATGAATGTGCAAGATAAAGAGCCCTTTGGGTTCAGACCATCTTGGGGGTTCATGATATGGCATATGCCTTCAATATAACACAACCCTTCATGCAGTTGTGCATTACACTGCCTTTTACAGAGTCTCTGCCTGACTGTCACAGCGAGATATGACATCTCTGCGTTTTCACCTCATTGGACAACGGCTGGCACACACTGAACCAATCGATATCCTCATGAGGAAAGGTGTGGGTGAGGGGGGGGGAGAAGCCAGGCCACATTGTTTCAGCTATGGTGTGAAAACAGTGGGGAGAGGTACAGGAGGCAGGATGGGAGTCAAAATGGTTCATGGCGGGTGGGAAAGTGTCCCACACCGTGGTGGCATGACATGCATTTATTCATGACATCAGGCCTAGCCCCAGTAGGGGGACAGCGCCACGGGCGAGACAGAGAAAAACTGATTCTCACCAGATACTTCTACGCCTTTTATGTCTCCGAGCTGAGCAAAGAAGGCACCGTCAGGTTGTAGGATGTTCCGTTTCAGTGACGCTCTGCATGGCCATAGCAAAGTAATGAAAATGGAAAAACAATTTGCGGTTGTATGAATTGTACGCCAATGTAAATGTAAATGTGCTGTATTTATATAGCGCTTTTCCAGTCTTAACGACTGCTCAAAGCGCTTTTACATCTACAGGAAACATTCACCATTCACACACATTCATACACTGTGGCCGGGGCTGCCGTACAAGGTGCCACCTGCTCATCAGATAAACATTCACACACATTCACACTCCGATGCGCAGCACCGGGGGCAACTCGGGGTTCAGCATCTTGCCCAAGGACACTTCGACAATGACTGCAGGGGCGGGGATCAAACCGCCAACCTTCCGATTGGCAGGCAACCGCTCTACCACTGAGCCACAGCCGCCCCTTAACAATGCCCGCCAATCTTAAATCATTGAATTTAAATGACAATATTGCCTGTCGCCCGCTCCCCTGTTTACCATAAATAGGTTATTGTATGGAAATGGAGATCTTTCGGCAGAAATACAGATGCATGGAAATGATGCTATACCACCGTTTCCGGAAATAGTTTTCAGAATTTAATGTATCTATTTTCCTGACACGAGAGTTGGTATTTCCTGTTATTTCTGCAACTCTCTGTCAGTCATGTATTCTGTCTGTTCATTCCCCTCTTCACGCTTTTCTGTCCGAATTTCTCTTCCTGCCTTGCTCGGTTTTTCTTTCAAGCCTATTATTTTCTCTTATCCAAGTCTGTGTGTGTGTCCAATGGCCTGATCAACAACTACATTCCGCTGCTGGTCTAGTTGTTAGGAGGCATAGATAGCTAAAGGCGAAGAGCGCTTAACTATCAACACCCCTGAAGTTTAAGAGGAGGAGTATGTCAAGAAAGAGGGTTTAGACTAAAGATAAATATATGTGTGAAGAATGGTCAGTCACAGAGAGCCGCAGGGCTTTTTACGGTGGTATCCTGTCCTGTCAATATTTGATTGTACTTCCCCAATGTTTGTTTGTGCCAATATGTGTGAATGTGTGTGTCTGGAGTAAGAGCAACAGTTACTCCACTCTTATTAAGAAATGTTCTTTCTAGCCACAGAGACCAGAGAGAATAAAGACACACTGAGCTGCATCACAGTGAATGGCTGAGCATGTTCTCATTGTCAGCATCAAAGCAACTTGAACTAAAAAGTTGAACTGAATCAGGTTATATTTGCGTTAGATGGAGAGTCCAAATCTACAACTAAAAGTTCTTGCAAGCATGTTGATTTGTGTTTGCTAAGTGTTAAAATAATAACATTCATCTCTTTGCTTTGCAAGCCAATTATTCACGTTAAAGCAATACCAGGTACACACACATCTGTGTGTGTGTGTGTCTGGGTGTGTTTATCTATATGTGTGTGCCTGTATATCAAGGGACAGCTTGGCTTTTCCATATTTCAAACAGCCTGTGCAACACAAAGGACAATGCCCAGCCCAACATGATTGCCTTTAATGTTTCCCATAAATCACTGAGTTGTGTATGTGTGTGTGTGTGTGTGTGTGGAGGGAGAGGGGTGTTGTTGCACACGCTCAGAGAAATGTTTCAAATCCCTGACACCCCTGATTAAAGCCTCTCATTACAACACAAATAAACAGTCCAAACACATTCATACATCCATTTGTTAGCGTGTATGAGCGCAGTGAGGAGGGAGTTTCTGAAGGACAATTTACATAGAAACACTTGAGCAGCTCAGAGAGAAGTTCAGGTGCTGGGTATGCTTTGTGTGTGTGTGTGTGTGTGTGTTCACGCAAAGTCCTATTGTGTTATTTGAACTACTGATATTGTTTACAACTTACAATCATCCTGCGCCTTCTTTCTCACACTTCATGTACAAACAGACAAACACATAATCAGTTGTTAAATGCAGAAGCAGACACACACACATGATCTCACAAACTCATAGACATATACACAGTCACATTTGGCCAATGCTTAACCAACCTAGCCCACACACACACATGCAGGGATGGGGATGGGGAAGAGAGGAATGGGGAGGGGACAGCGCTGTGGCTTCTCAGTGGAAGAACTACTGTAGGTGGCTCAGGCTGTGACCTAGATACAGTACAGCACACTGCATTCCTAATGGGCCATTTTGATCAGTGCCACGCTCCGTATCCTCAGCTAGGCTGGTGCTGCATGCCTCAAACACAACAACTCAGCATTCAGCAAACACAGCATCCAAAGTCTGCACAGGTCTTTTAAAGGAGGATTCCGGCCAATTTTTATGTTAATCGTGATCGCTATACATATACTAGTACTTTCGATTGAAAAAAAACCGACCTGATTCGGAGCAGGCAACACTGATTAGCAGCAGCTACGTGTACAAGCTTCCACTGGGCTGAAACAGCAGTTAACGGGGCTAGATTTAAAGTGCCTTTGTGCCTCTTAACAGACACACAATGGAATTAATGTCTGTACAACATGAACAGGGCCCTTATGCAACACCAAGATGTGTTCTCAAGTCAGACATTGTATAAATTCACCTACCCTGTCTTGTTCTTGCCTGCTTGCATAGTTAGCCGCTAGAGCTAGCTAGCTGTTAGCTGCTATTGATAAGTGTGTTCAGCCGGGCTTTTGTGAAAATCATAACAACAACAACCGTTCCATGTGTATTTGTAGGTGATACATTTTGTGAGATTGAGGTCCGGGTTTTTTCAATCGAAAGTAATCACATATTTATAGCAATCAAGATTAACATAAACATTGGCTGGAATTCTCTGTTTTTTTTTAAAGATGATTTTTGGGGGCTTTTCCCTTTATAAGATAGTGATGGTGGATAGACATGAAAGGGGCGAGATGGGGGATGACATGCAGCAAAGAGCCGCAGGTCAGATTAAAACCCGGGCATCTGCAGGACTCAGCCTACATGGGTCAATCTATAGAGGCCGCCCGCGGAATTTTCTTTTAATGATGGCAACCGCAAAAGTGGATGTGGAAGTAGCAAAGCAGAAAAGTAATCTGAATTTTGGATTAGCTGTACCAAATACCACTAATGTGCAGAAACTCACAGGGACCAGCGACTTTCACTGATAATAGGTTTGGCGATGTATTTACAGGTGCTTTAACCTCATCCAACTTATACCCAGCAGGACGTGCATTGTAGGTGAGAGTAGAGATCTTACCATTATTGTCATGACGCACAATTACCTCACACATTAATCTTTTCTGCTTTAACAACCTTTGCTTCCTACAATTATTTCCCAACTAATTTACATGCTGATGGGTCCGGAGACAGATGTGTTTTGCAACTCTCAAATGCCTGATTTCCAAGACGCTCACCTAAAGGACAGGCGAGGGGAGAAACGAGGCAGGTTTTCTGTCTCGTAAACGTCAAGACTTGAAATACAGGCATGGACACACACCGGCCCAAGCGGAGCTGCTGATCCGTGATATACATTCTACCCAGCATTCACAGGGGGAGACGGGAGAGGTCTTTCTGTCAATGCCACAATGAATCTCCGGGGCAGCTTGGAAGGAAGAGGGATGCGGGTGGATATATTGAAAGAAAGAGGGAGGGAGTGACAGTAATTGTGAGTAAAGTGAGGATGAGAGAGAGTAGGAACCCCGTGGATTCCCAGGGATAGTGACTGTTCATCACAAGCACGTTGAATAATAACCCTGGACCCTCCTCTTCAGTCTATTGTTAGATCAACCTGCTGGTTCTCCAATAGCAAATTAGATTAAAAAAAATAGAACACAACCATGTGCATACATGTATGCATGCATGCATACATAGTATTTTTCAAACCAATAAGATCATTTGCCACCTCTACACACGTCCATATTACATTTTACATAGCAGACACAGAGTGGGATATGTGTTATGCTAATATACCACACAAAGTAGAGTGGAAGGAGGTGGGTTTTTGGAAAGAATCACTTACACACATCAAACTGATGTGATGGTAAAACAATTCAATGCAATTCAATTTTATTTATAGTTTAGTATGTAGTGATCATGGACTGTATAAAGATATAGCTATAGGCGCTCACCAGAACTGCTGCTGTTCCCTGTATTGGAGGACATAAACCGGATAAATAAACCGGACTTGTTACAGCGAATTGATGGTTCAACGGTGTGTTATACATAGCAACGGTCTGTTATCAAGAATTAGCAGAACGCAGAATGCCGTTGAATTCCACCAAGCCATGTACTTCCTGCGTTGCCAATGAACGTCGGCGTCCAATGAACGGCCAATATGGATGTAAATCCTATGTATACTGGGCTGGATGTACATATGTATTTAACCAGACCTATGGATCTTCAGCTGGAATTATCAACTGGCCTGTATCTGTTGGTTTGGACTGTTTAGTCCACCATTACACACTCCTCCTCTCTCCATCAGCCTTGCATCCACCCCTCCCTAAATCAAAGACTCACACATCTTGGTATGGCAGTGAGAGACCAATTAAGATTACTTGTAGACAAACATAGGGAGGAATGAAATACCGATCCAGCCATGAAAATAATCTCCATTTCTCTGACACTCTCACCAAAGACAGAAATAAAGATCAGAGTAGAAGAGAGAGAGAGAGAGAGAGAGAGAGAGAGAGTGAGAGATGGAAAAGCGGGAGGAAAAGATAGACAATTTCACTTTACATGTCAAACACATGTCCAGATCCTGACAGAACAAGAACACCATTCCTGCCTTTAACTGGTTGCCTTTGATGGAAATCAGAAGTGTAATTCAACATCGATTGATATTACCTTTGTAATTCAAAAGCTATTTTCCATGTTTTATCTTCATTGCCTTCACTGTGATTGTTTCTCTCCCACTACCCATCCTCTCACTCACATGTTGAGGTGTGTGCACACATTAGCAGATGGGAACATAGTGGATGGGAAAGGTCATTTTAGCCAAAGGCCTCTATTTCATTACATGCTAAGCCTGGTGGATGGCTGAGCAGACTAGCAATGAGTCGTACTGTAGCTGGCAGCCCACTTCATTTGCATAGCACATAGGGGGAAATAAATAAGTTCCCCCATGTGCATTTCTCTCCTCTGTCTCTGTAATATCAAGAATGCTTTACATGTCGAATTCAACTTAAGACTTTGTTTCTTTCCTCGGACCAAAACATACATTTTCTATGTTTTATTATGAGGGGTGGGGGCATTAGTGATTCATTTGTACTATTTAGAAAAACAAAATGGGATTGTGCTGGTCTCAGATCTTGGTACGTGTTCTTAACATTTTCTCATTATTTTCAAATCCGTCTGTCCTCTGAGAGTCGATTCGCATTGCAACAGTCTTTCTCTGATTTATCAAAGCAATGCGGGCCAGAGTGAAAAAATAACATCAAAGTGGAATCAAAGTGTCTCAAAGTGTGAAAAACAAATATCAAACGGAGAGGGAGGAAGTTAAGAAACATGGAACATCGAAGAGAAGAGAAGAGAAGAGAAGAGAAGAGAAGAGAAGAGAAGAGAAGAGAAGAGAAGAGAAGAGAAGAGAAGAGAAAGCGATTCTTGGTTTTCCATTGGTGGGTCTGGGTGTGATCCACTGGGGTCGGATCATTAGTAGTCACAGGCCTGGTAGAGTATGGAGGGATGCACTGCTACACTTAATTTGAGCTCTTTAATAACACACTTTATGAATTCAGTCATGTTTGCAGCCCTCTGCCCGAGACCCAGCGTGGGAGACATCGGTGTATCTCATTTCAGGCCGACAAGATTTCAGATTCAATTAACTCCATTGTGCAACACCACCTCTCCAAACACACACACACACACACACACACACACACACACACACACACACACACACACACACACACACACACACATACACCCACCCCATGCTTCAAGGTCTATCTCGGAGCACTGCATGATCATTCTAAACCTAATTACTTCAGGGCTGTCTGATGGAGGCCCAGTGCTGCCCAATCACATTTACATTGAGTGGAAAAAAGCAAAGGAAGTGCGGCAGGACAGCTAGCCCCCCCCTCCAGACACCCATGCCTGAAACGGCCATCTCTCACTGTATGGTGCCTGACGTCGAAGAGCATCCACTCCTCCCCCTCCTTAATCGTATCACTCAGCCTCTCCCTACATCTAAATGCTTCAACCCGCCAGAAATTGACAGTGACATGCAATTCTTTGACACTAGACACAAAGCTGTGCTTGCCTTAACCTGGCGTACCGAAGAATTTTGTTGTTTTACTGTTTTCTTTCTGCCGTCAATACTGTGTCTGTGGTACTAATCTTCTCAGTGGGGGACTTTGTCGTTTGGCCCCCGCTGGGCTTCTTTGGTACATGATTGTCAGAAAGTAATGGGATGTCACACTCAGAGCACATCTTTGTGAAGTAGTTTGGAGTTCACCCCCCAGAAATGACCCTTTTAAAGTCCTGGCATCTTGCACCAGCTAGAAGACGCAGATGTTTTCCCCAGGAAGTTGAAAAAACTGACCCTTTCTCTGTAGATTGGCCTCGGTAACATGCTTTTTCTTCTGGCTGTGCAGACTTTTGAAGATGATATTGAGGTATGACTTCGCACTTGGCAGAGCTGCCAAAAGCTGGGAAAGTTCACCACTTATTTCTCTCTGAAAAATGTATCTATCACAGGGGAACTCTGTGGCTCCCTTTGCTTTAGCCCCCTCCATAGGGAAGTCAAAGGTCAGGGTCAGCAGCACAAAAGTGCCCTTAGAGCTGACAGGAAGTCACTTTGTTGCTCATGGGCAGTTTAAGGGAGTGAAACCTTGACCACTTGGAGGCTAGAAAATTAACTTCCCCAATCACTGACCACCCTGCTGAGCTGATGATTATTCTTGCTTCACAATCCACAGTCCATGCTGTGTTAGATTATTTTCTTTTCATCTAATTATCTTTTGCTGTCTTTCACACATTCTTCACTCCATTCTCACGTACAAGCTCCGGTTTGATGCTGTGCCCTGCGCTTGCCTTTACTAGCTCAGCAAAGACATTATCATAAGTGAGGCAGAGCAAAAAAAGAACAATTAACATTTTCTCTCAGATTACATTCAGCAGATGTCAGGGCCCACGTGTGGAGGCAGCTAATTGCTGTCTCCAAACTAAAAGCATATGTGAGCCTTTCTGTGTGTGGAAAGTGGAGGGGACGAGGTGCAGGTTATACATAGAAAGTGTGTGTTGATCCATCAGGCACAGCGTTGGTCATGTGTGTATAAAAAGCAGGGCTAATACATGTGTCAGGCCGGTGTACTAATGATCAAACCGGCTTACCCGCCATCAGCTGTTCACACCCACCTGAGCAGAAAGAATCATATCATTATATGAATCATTTGAAGGCACGATGCGGCGCAGGAACACGCTAACTACATACTCTCATGCTACACATAAGGCAATCATGCTTCGTGGCATGGTATCCATAGGCATACTCACGCCGGCATCATTCAAACACAAACACACACACACACACACACACACACCAAACCCCCAGCATGCTACCACACTTCCGAAGAATAATAAAGATTGAAGGGTAGAAAGCATCCCTCCACTCCAGTTTTCACTGCTTTCCTTTCCACTCCACACCCATCTCTCCTTGTAGCCTTGAGTGGGGCTGCATCTGCAGGAGGAGCAGGCAGGCAAGGTCCCTGGGGTGATGGAGGGTGGGGGGGGGTTGATGAGAGGGGCTGCACGGCTGTCACACTGAGCTCCAGTGTCGGGTGATGGCTCGGCGTGAGGCATGCCACTTATCAGATTGGTGGTGAGGGTGGGGAGTTGGGGGTAAGGGTAAGGGTAACTGTGTTTGTGTGTGTGGGTGAGAAAGCACCAGGGAGAAAGGGTGAGGGTGATGCCAGAGCCCATTAACACATCTTTTCATCTACACTATACACACATAACATGCATTGCACACACACACACACACACACACACACACACACACACACGCAAATTTAAATGAACCATGTACACACACACACACACACACAGTACAAAATCACCAGAGATCCTCAATCCTCCCTACAGGCAGACAGTATCCCGATGCCGTGACTGCCGGCGTGAAAAGCTCCCTTTTTCTCATTCCCCCTATCCCTTTCCTTTTCATCCGCCTTTACCACTCTCCCTTGGTGCCCCAGTTCACTTCAGTGCACACGCTTCCTCTCTCCTTCCACCCTCACCCAATCCACCCCTGCCCCCACCTCTCTGGCCCCCATTCCCTGTCCTAACCACGCCTTCCATTTTGGCAGCATTCACTCGATTGTCTCCTTCATACTACTGTATTTTTCTTACAATGTCTCACTCTGGTTGAAAACACATTAATGCACTAATAAAATTAAAATTAAAATGCATACTGATTAGAAGATGGATGTTCACATACAACAAATACATGTGCAGACACTGTGCGAACATGTCCATCTCAGAATCTAATTAACCCACTAAAATATGCATTTTCACTTTGTTTAAACAACTGAAAATTCACCTCTAAAATGATTGACCACGGATGGGTATTTTACCTACATGGTCACACACAAACATACACTGACATATCAAGAGATGTAGATGGAGCTTGATGGAGGAGGTCACAGAGCTAATAAACAACACCTCATTAGACATGTTGAAGGGAGTCTTCATTGTCTGCTGGCGTGCTAACAGAGCCACGGGCAAAGCTTCCAACATGTAAACAAGCCTGATCAGATCAGAAAGTAATGATCCCATGTTATCCACTAGAAAGGACATAATTAATCACACAATTGTTCGGGGGACAATGCGCTGCCCTCCACTCCTTTATATACCATTGGATGCAGACATGGACACCGTGATACATGCATGCAGCAGACATCCTTGAAATAACAATGATGTCAAGCTTCCTAGGGCTGGATTTTTATCCTATGCATGGATGCACATTGCTATCCACTCGCAAGATTATAAGCTATTCATTGTTGGGTGGTACAGTTTAACAGGCAGTCTGGCAGCCTTTTGGCAGGGCAGTTTGAATCCAGCTCTGCACTGCAGTCTTTGCTTTTGGCTTCAAGCAGTCACCTTCCTTTCCATCGTACACTTTCGGTCCCCCCCCCCTTATATGAGACCATCCTCCTTTCCCCTGGCTCTGTTAATGCAGTTCCAATCAGGGTGTCCATTAAGTAGATGTGCACTATAGAGTTCATCAGGCCGTCCGAATGCCTGCATGCAAATGAGCTCAAATTACAGTGCACTGCAAACTCCTTGAAATCTCCATAGTGGGAGAACTTAAGTGTACAACATGCATGTGTGAGGAATGCAGGAAAAAGCCAGGGCCTGCTTGTCCATTTTATGCAACTGACAACCACACAGACAAGCATTACAAAGTATTGACCAAATCAGAAGGCCTTCTTGAGTTCTAGATGCAATGATGAGACACTAACATATGAAACTTGCTGATCTAATGTATATCCATGATTCACACACCTGAGAGTGTTGAGATACTGCCAAACCCTTTCTTATGCACATTCAAACTTCCCCCTTCTAAAATCCCTGTCAAAACTCTTGCTAGAATCGCTAAAAGTGTGACACGCAACAAATCTTTTACTTACTTTCCCTCTCCTCCCTTTTGACCGCTAGGCATTTCACATCACTCCATTTTGTACTTTACAGAAAAAGTTATTGTATCCAGCGGGACACATTCATTCTCACCTCAGTTTCTTGCCATCTCTAACTTTCTAAACCGGAACAGGGAGAGAAGAGAAAAGAACAGCGTAGATGTGTGGGTGTGAGAGCTGTCACACTTTTAAGATGAAAATAGTTTGAGGTATCAAGACTAGAAGTAGCGGAAAGAAGAAAAGAGAAAGCTTGAGCGTCAGAGAGACATGCTGGTTCAGAAGACTGCCTCCTTGTATTCAGGAGGCACAGGGCCTGGCGTTAACTGCATAAAGCAGGGGGGAGTGTCAGCGAGGCCTGGCGCGTGCCAACTCTTAAGTGGCGGAGGCACTCAAAGATAATGAAGAACGATGATGAGGCCGAGGAGGGCATGCCGAGGGCCCACGTGCGCAGCTAAAAATCATCCAGCAGCGACCTATCAGGCTGAGCATACAGCCACTCAAAAAAAGGTTTGACAACGGCGCTGATTGAATGTCACAGAGTGTCAAACCTGTGGCTCAAATTTTCACTTTCATTTACTAATCCGGCACACTTCTCTGTGTGCACTCCTGGGAACAAGGGTGTCTCTCCACAAATGTGCTCATGCTCTGTGCGCCACAGAATGTCTGCCTCTATGAGTCATTATGCATTTACACCACAGGACGCAAAGAAAGAAAAACTAAACTCACAAGAGACAAAACAATGGGTGATAAGCAAGTTCCCCGCATTCCTCAATTGTGACCTCAAAACACTCTCACCTTCTTTATTGTTCATTACCGAGCCGTGCGCTGCGATACGCTAACTAATCCCATTAAACTAATCCACATGAAAACAATTTACGGCACGATAACGGCCTGCACCGCCTCCACCGTTAATTTATGCCGTATTCAAATGTGCATGGAATTGAAATAATTAATGTGATTCACCCACTAATTTCCTTGTGGCAGAGATACTGGATGGATACCCCCTGCAGGATGTTTATTTCCATCCACAGTCTCTTTGCACATTGCTTCTACTATTGTCTATGTACACAGTGTATGGTCCAAAGTCACGAATGTGAAAATGTTTGCTTTTTGTTGAATAAAATCTTGAGGAGAGCGGAGCTATGCCACCTCCGATGGTCTCTCAAGAAAGTCCGCATCTGAAATCTTGCAACGGCATGATGAGACAGCCACTGAGAACACCAACCAGGGGCAACAATTCAAACCCGCAGTCGATTTTATCATCTTCAAATGTCTTTTATCCCCAGAACCAAATCAGAGCTCCCACTTTAGCACCTGTATGGGCCCTGAACATTGTGAGCTGGTTGACAAATGCAGAGCGTGTTTGGATAGGAGAGGCACAAACAAACACACACACACACACACACACACACACACACACAATTATGAATAAAACATTTTGCCCTTATTAAAAATAATCTGGCTCAAAAGTGCCAGAGGCCCTCGAGGTCGATAACTCCCCCTCCCCTCCATCCACTCCCTCCATCTAACAGGGTTCAAGGAGAGGGGGTCCCTGATTAGCACTGGCAACATCCACAGAATGCATTCTGAATGATCCAGTGGTGAACATGTTGAGTGGAATTAAATAAAGCAGATAGCGTTCGGCGCTTGGGGCAACACGGGAGAGTTTTAGCAGAGCTCCATCTTATTCCTACCTGAACATCTCGCCCAGGCCCTTCAGCACGCCTTTCTTGGATTTGTTCTTGTCTTTGTCTTTCTCCTTCTCTTTATCCCTTTCAGGGTTCTTCTTTTCCTTCTCCCCAACCTTGTCCCGATCTTTCTGCCTGTCATCTTTGGAGAGGTTGCCGTTCAGCCCAGGTCCCAGAATGAGGTCGCCGCTGGTGGACATCGACTCGCGACCTGATCTGGAACTTCCCTCCGTGTCCTCGTCCACTGAAGTGAGGCGATAAGGGGGAAGGAGAGGGCCGTAAATATAGATATTGAGAGGAAGAGAGAGCAGCACACTCACACAAACACTGGGATTTAGAAACAATTAAAGGAAGACAATAAAGGCAGACACTAAACTTTAAACTTGACTCCCTGTGGATCACAAAAGCTGTTTTTGAAATTAGCACACAGCAACCACCACCTTTTTTAATCAGTCACAAAGCATCTCTTCTTTCATCAGATGAACCATTAAAATAAAAGCTGTGTCCCACAAGGTATCGCAGCTTTGAACAAAACACACTGAATTCACGTGCCTCATCACAGCAGAATATATTGACATTGTACACCCGTTGAGAACAGTATTAAATTGAACATATTTTCACTTAGATGACAGTCCTACGATTTTTTAGATGTTCGCATTTCTACAGCTCAAAATATAGCAGTATTGTTTCCCTTTTCTGTTGCATTTCATATAAGAAATGATGTGACAAAAAAGTGGAAGCTCTAATGATAGTCATATGAATCTAGTTACTTAATTTGCGTCTCAACTAATTTCAACCCAGACATCAAATTGAAACCGAACTCCTTAGGTGATGTAGGGTTGATTAAACTCAAAGTTTCCATCACATCTAATCAGAACTGATGTGCAAAATGTAATTAATCTGTCAGTAATTATACATTTGAATAATCTTGAAAATGGCTCCCAGGGATCTTAATTGCAAAATGTGGTGCACTTTGCAGTCGCCATAGCTCCTGTCAATGTTCTATCTCTGGCTGTGAAGCGTGAGGTAGATGTCCTTCAGATTACAGCTTACTACAGTCTTGCTTGTCGTCGTCTGAGTTCTGCCTTTGATGGACGATAGGAAAGCGCTTATCGTGAGGAAAGACGACTATAGATAGACCATTATAGATTTTAGGTATACGGAATGAGACAGGCCATGGGTGGTTGGAGCCGCTGGATTCACATTTCAAGGAACAGTGGGGTTTATTTTCTCTATCAGCTATTTCTTTTAGCTTCCATCTCAGAGGAAATGACTGAAATGGAATCACAACATTCGACAGGAATAAAGAGCAACCCAGCAGCTTAAACCCTCTCAATTATGCAATTCATCGCCGCTCGCAGCCCCTTCCTTTCCTTTCTCCACCTCCACAAATTTGCAAGCAGGTTCAGGATATCAGTTTTATCACTCAATCTGCTGCCTGCTTATCATTCACTTAAGACCAATGGCAGCAAATAGCAGCTGTGAGCTGTATCTGGCTATTTAAATTACTGAGATTAGCAGTGCTAATGTTGCTAAAGTTTAATGAGGCCAAGCTGCAGATAACGCACTAAACATTGTAATCCAGACCGTCCCAGAGGGCAACGGCCATGTGTTATGCTAAGTGTGGACGCACTGCATGTGTGTGTAGAGCTGTGTGAGAAAATCAATCACTATTTTTTTGACCAAATCCATCGATGGTGATATTGCGCGGTATGTTAGGGTTGACTATTGGTGCTTACACAAAACATTTACCCAATGAGCAATGATAACTTATGATCAGTAATGTGGATACAATGACAAAGTGGGTAAAAGCAAAAAATAAAACTGCTAGTGCAAGTGTAAGTTCAGAAAAGGACATTGCTTTCCTGTAATTCAGCCTTTACAAACAGGAAAAGACAACACAGTTAAAAGATCCCATGACATTGGGCTCTTTGGATGCTTTTATATAGACCTCAGTGGTCCCCTAATGCTGTGTCCGAAGTCTCTTTTGTATGGACCTTGGTGGTCCCCTAATACTGTATCTGAAGTATCTTTTGTATAGACCTTAGTGGTCCCCTAATACTGTATCTGAAGTCTCTTTTATATAGACCTTAGTGGTCCCCTAATACTGTATCTGAAGTCTCTTTTATATAGACCTTAGTGGTCCCCTAATACTGTATCTGAAGTCTCTTTTATATAGACCTTAGTGGTCCCCTAATACTGTATCTGAAGTCTCTTTTATATAGACCTTAGTGGTCCCCTGATACTGTATCTGAAGTCTCTTTTGTATAGACCTTGGTAGTCCCCTAATACTGTATCTGAAGTCCCTTTTATATAGACCTTGGTGGTCCCCTAATACTGTATCTGAAGTCCCTTTTATTTAGGCCTTAGTGGATTCCAAATCGGCCCAGCTTTCATTTTCTCCATGCCAAGGGGGCATGGGAAATTTAAGACAATATCTAGTCTCATATATCAATAAATAATAATCTGTAAAATATTGATATACTGCCCAGTCCTATGTGTGTACATTGTTTGCCTCATATTGACTTATAGAGGAGTTCAAACAAAAAGGTATACGTAATTTAAATGCAATTTTGTCATCTTACATTTAATTTTAGTCTTTCAAATAAAGCAAGACAGGAAACCTAGCTATCTCCGATCCACAACAGACAAAAGACTTCTAAAGGTGAGGCCGTCCATGGCAATTTCATGGAACAGTGTCAGGACACTGAAAGATAATTTGCAGAGACAGACAACCACAGGAAACATGATGCCACTTTAGCAAAACTCTACCATAAAACTTTCCTGATTTAATAATCAAGGACTTTTAAGATGGCCTGTCAGTGAAGGTTATGACAGACAAGTAAAATGGCCAGTCTTATTCAACACATTAAAGAAGGGATTTTTGCTCAGCAGAGCAGATTTTTCTTTGTCCTTTTTTATTTCCACAAACATTGCAACACAAAGTAGCACAAGGGAAAGTGCATTTTGCCCAGCAGGATATCTTGTGGGGACACATTTTCTTTAGGTGATGCGGCATTCTTATTTTATGTAAATAAAAGTCTGGGAGCAGAGGAAGCAGCAGCTTATCTGTCAACTTTGACTATTAACCTCAGTGACGAGCACGGACTGGCTGCTTTTATCTAAATTGAAAAACAGAGTTATTTGAATATCATGGGGGGAGAATGCAATATACCACGGCAGGGGAAATCGGTTGCTTTTCCCCATTTTTCTTTGCCGAGATAAGACTGTATTTAGTGGCTTGCCGACAGAGCTTATGAGAACAAAGCGTTTCAGGCAAATAATTCCCTCTTTTTCAAATGTCCTGCAGCTCTTTTAATGGAATCCTTTAATGGTGAATGGAAATTTATATCTGGTGATTACTCTTGTGGTGTTGCAGTGTTATTACCTGTCACAAAAACGTAAGACGGCTGTCTCTCTATCCTGAACTCATGTCTTTTTGTCATCAAACACCCAGTAGGGATGGATATATTCACTCAAACGGAAGTTGGCATTTCTTTCCTTTCTAATGTTGTCTTCCTAGTTTAGAACAAAGTGAGGTTATTCTGGTTTTCTATCCCAGTCATGCACGCAGGAACAAATGTGAGGAATCCTGGCAAAGTTGTGCAGTGCTATGTGCCAAAACTAACTGGCAGCAGAGACATGCATTTTATTTATAATCATTTTAAATGAAATTACGTGATATTAAGCTATTGCATGTAAAATGGTTGCAAAGCTAGTCTGACTTATGGCTGTAAACAGCTGAATTTTTCCTTATGTGCACTCTGATTAAAAACATGGCAATGCACTTTAAGAGTATGTTCTCTCCTGGGAAAACATGCTGCCACAGTCTCTGACAATTCCACTCAACATGAACTATGTGAATATTAATGAGTATGTAACCTAGACGCTTATTGCAGAGGTGCTTTATGACACACACATTTCTTCAGCAAAAGGGGATCCCTAACCTAGTTAACATGGGATTGAATCCTGCCATCCTGAAAAAGCTTTGGGAAGCATTATTGAGTTGGCCTGCATTTCCCTGACTGAATTTTTTTGCAATGATCTACTGTCTCTGCTATTGTACAGTATATAATATCACACATTATACTGGAAAACTATGAAAAACCAAAACCCTGTAAGAATCACTTATGTCTGAACACTCACATGTCTCCATGATGTTCTCTTCTTCTGCTGTTGGGACCCCAGGTTTCTCGTATGATTTGTCAATTGCAGCTCGGAAGCTCTCGTTGCAGCCGCGGCCCCTAGCGATCCGCGAGCGCGGCCTGTTAACATTGATCTGACTGTTCATCGACGCCTCGGCAACAGCCGTCTGGAGGCTTTCAAGGGAGCTGGACTTTTTCAGTCCCAGCGAGGGTCCAACCTCTGACGAACCTATGGAAAGAGGAAATGGCGTCACTGAGGCCAGCAGACTAACAGCGTGTGACTCTAACTCATCCACAAAGGTGACCTAAATCCACTATCTCTGAGCTCATTGTGTTGCCCGTTTCATATGGGATGATGGTATGTGGCACACTTGGCAAGCCGAGAGAAGGTGCAATCTGGCAATTAACATGAAAAACAAATGATCCCGTTGCCTGGCCCATGAAGTGTGTGAAATGAGAACATAGTATTATATCTTTCCTCAGACATTTTCCTGTTGAGTATTATAAATCAACATTTGTTCTTGTGCCTGCACAGTTAAATTACATGGCTGAAAGATGATACATATAAATGGGCCAATATCAAAGATAGCAATGCACAACAGCACCAGAGCGATCAGAGTGTTAAACTAAACTATTGTAAGTTCCCCAAATGTTTCCGTAGGTGGCCCTCTCACTGCTCTCTCTCTTAGTTTCTTGGAGAGGCTGAGTAAAAGAGAAGGTGATGGCATTTGGACTAAGCAAATCTAAGTTCATTCATTTCCAACACCATCCTCTTGTATGCACTAGTCCAAACAACTTCTCACAGCTGCGATCTTTTGTAGCATTTGCAGATGTTAGATAGCAGGTAATAGCTCATCATGAAGGCAGAGCAAGGCTCTTTTACCGGCCATATGTTGATTAGACTGATGGGAGAAAACCACCAAAACATGACTTGCCACAGAACACCTGCAGAACAAAGCTAGAACACATGGAAACAAATAGATTACAGGTCCCATGGCATGAAAATGTCACTTTATGAGTGTTTTAACATGAATATGCGTCCCCCCAGCCTGCCTCCTCAAAAGCTACAGACTCAGAAAGGGCACATCCTAAGGAAAGCTCCTTGTGGAACTAGCTCTGGTGGCGGTAACTCTGCACCAAGGCTGAATTTTGTGAAAGAGACTTCAGATACAGTATTAGGGGAGCACTAAGGTCTATATAAAAGAGACTTCAGATACAGTATTAGGGGACCACTAAGGTCTATATATAAATACAGCACATTTATATACAAGAGACTTCAGATACAGTATTAGGGGACCAGTGAGGTCTATATAAAAGCATCTAAAGAACACCATCTCATGGGATCTTTAACATATTTACTGCACAAAGCAGCACAATACACACTTTAGAATGAGCAAGTCAGAAAATGTCTTCATAACACAGGACCAGTGAAATATACCTTACTGGCGAATTATACAAAGTACATACAATTAACATTTATATTGTACATGTCACAAATCTATGGCTATATGGCTTGATATGTAATTGCAAAGTAGCTAAATGGAGTAGCTCATACAGTAAATATCCTATTTGTAAACAAAGTATCACCTTAAAAGGACTCACATGGTACCGACGGATAAGCTGATAGACCACCTGTGTGGAAAGCAAAGTGAATGTTGAACAGTCAACACTGTTACCAGGCCCTGGAAAGCTGTAATTATTTTTCCAATGCTTGCCAGGGGTTTGTTTAGGGCATGTAAGTGGAGCGCGACTCAGGTATTGGTATTTCATTTTGTCAGGGAGCGTCCATCAGTTCCCCGGAGCTCTTACCTTACCCGCCAGTTGGTAAACAAGCAGCCTGGTTGATTTTCTGTCCCCTTTATTCTGCCTCCATTCAGCGTGCAGTAAGTTGCTGTCACATGTAACAAGTTGGATGTCTGAACATGTGCAAGTGAAGCCTTGTTAAATGTTAACGTCTGTGGAGGAAACTATCAGTAATAATGGATACACTGTTGATTCAATTACTTTAGCAGACTCACTGACTCTCTGAGGGCATCGCACATGTCGATGGAGTCCGGACAGAACACCATTGTATCGTTATGTCTCCCGGGAGACCATATAGACCCTCCACATGTAGTGTGAGTGTGCTGCCGTTTCCTCTGTGACTTCATGTGGTCTAAATAAACGTCTCCTACAAGCTCTTTCTGTTGGTTTTTATCACAAATGTTGCTATAAGGTCTTGTCTTTACGCCCACTGAATAGAACCCACACATGCAGACACTGGCTGTATGTTGGAATGGTTGTGCCCCATGCAGGGACTCCTCACAAGGCACAACTTCGTAACATACGCACACTTCAATGTAAGCTACCATCAACAAGATCCTTGACATGTTTAAAGTGGCCTAAATGAGGCATGACCCACTGCTGCTGGTCGATCACAGCGGATCTTTAGCTGGACGGTTGCACGGCCAAACACAGATCAGGCAAAGAAAACAAAACCCCCATCATAAAAAGAAAACAATTTGTGACCGTTGTTTGGAGTACCCCCTCTGAAATATATTTGTTTTAGTGAATGAGAGACCAACACATTCTCCCATCCAACTTGTCACATCCAGCCGCTTAGGCAGCACCCCTCGCAAAATAACTGCTTCTTTAAGTTTGGGATAAGATAATGGTTTGGATTCAAATAAGTAAGTTTGTTACGTAACTTGCATACGTAACTTTAATTAAGTATGTTATGTACGTAACTTAACTTAGGTTAAGTAGGTTTCGGACATAATGTGAAAATAAGTTGATTTATGGTTACAAATGGGACACAAACAGTGTTCTCCTGGGTGAAAGTCCTTTGTATGTTTGACACATCCATCCACCCCGACCTCCTTCTTACATGGACTTTGTCACCCTTTATACTACGTCATCTCAAAAAGTCGAGCAGTTGAAGGCTAGGTGGGTCTAGCTTATACAGAAGCTAACGGGTGCTTTTTACTTGTATATCATCAGACCAGCCAAATTTGGTGAGTTGGGACTAAGAATGGGTTGGAGAGATGGAGGCAGGAGGAGAAGAAGTGTGAATAAACAAAGGTTGCAAAAACAGGGTATGAATAAGTGGAGAGATTACGAAAGAATTGGGTAAAATAACAACACTGTGCAGAAATTCATATACAGTAAGCAGATACTGTTATCATTTTCCCAGTGGCAGCTTGTCTCTGGTGTTGGCTGAACCCCTTTGCTATTCTCTTCTTGATCCCTTAACCAAGCAAGCCTGCAGCAGCTCATTGGTGATTAGCCAGCTATCTGAGTCACACAGTTCAAACACACACCATCTAGACAGCTACTTGCAGAGGACAGAACCGAGATGGGAAAAGCAGAGATGGATTTCTTATTTCAATCATCTTGTCATTTTAAGTAAAATGAAAGTTTACATGCTACTTTTGGGGTAACTTTTGGGGTCACAATGACATTCCTTTCTGCTGCATTTGCTACCAATGCACCCTAACTGATAGTATGAGTGCCTCTCTATCATCCGTGGCTGCTATAGATCAGGTGTCAAAAAAACTCAAATAGACAAAAAGATTAGCAGTTACCATGTGGTGTTGGGTTTCCACATAATGTTATGTATGTAACACACCATTTTCCCTTGCTTTTCGTCAATGTTAATAAAAGTATCCAATCCCAAGAGAGCCTGGACTCAATCGTAAAAGCCATTCAAAATAAATGAACACCAATCCTATAATGCTGCTACCCATTTAGTGGGACAAGCTCACAGTAAAATGAAACTTTACTGTACGCTACAAATGTCTAGGGGGTTAAAAGCTCTCTGGTTGCAGTAAGAGAAGATTCATTTTACTGCCTAGTTCCTCAGAAGAGGTGGGCCATTTCTGATTACTATGACAAATCGTAATGCCAGGAAAGCATGGATGGACAGCCTTACAAGACCGAGCGAATGTAAGTAAAAATCGTGTAATTCATTTGCTCAGAGGGAGTAATCACATCATACGAAGGACAAGAGAGGACAGTCTAAAGAAAAAAAACATAATAAGGAAACATAGACAAAGTGTAGCAGGAAAATTCCATAATTTTCATACTTTGTGGATAAAACTCAATCAACTCTGTGCAAATGCCATGTAAATTTGAATTTTTTTCCATTTTTTTTCAAAGCTTATGTATAAACCCTGCCAAGAGCAGACACACAGAGGCCAGGGTACATGTTTGACACAATGGGACTGCAAGTTAGAGCCGCACAGGATGCAAGGATGCAACAGTTCAAGGGAACACAAATGACATCTGCTGTAATCAGAAACAGGGAATTATCCTCCCACTCCGTATTCAGCACCACGATCCCCTTCGCCATTGTATCTAGTCACAGTGGTGAATGACTGAGAGAAGCAGAGAGACAAAGAGAACGGGAGAGGGAGGCAAAGAGAGGGAGTTTGCCCATAGACCCTGGCTGCCTCAAACCTGCCTTTGTTTTCTTCAGAAGCTGTCCTGGCTCTCCTGGGAGAGTTTGACGGACAGCTCTCTGTATGCCAGTCTATTATGTGATTCCTATCACACAACAGAAGCCTCAGTGCTCTGCTCCTCATCTCCCTCTTATTCAGAGGGATGAAAATACATATTCCCCCATCGCATACAGACATGAGTTTGTCACTCCCCACACGTCTGGAGGAGAAATGAAAATCATCAAAATGAAATGCACAAAAAGAAAGAAGATAAACAATCAAATAGGGGTAAAGTGCCCCTGGAATTTTGTCACAGCCAACGACAGCATTGGCTAACGTGCTGTGTTCTTTAGCCAGATTAAGGGCAAGGATCGTTAATTGGAGAAGATCCATTGCCATTAAATGTTAAAGAGGAGGTATGGCAAACTCCATGAATAAATCAGCAGCTGTTATTACAGGAACAGGAGCCCAAAGTATAATTAGAGCGGCTAAAACTATGCTCCACCGCCATTATTCACCACGGGCCCTTGCATGTAAAGATCTGTGTACAGACAGGGGCTCCATTACACATAATTTATTCAGAGAGCCAAGGCTTTAAGCAGGGTGGGAAAAGGGTAATTAGGTTAAAAATAGCCTCCATGGCGGTCAAGGGAAGGCCATGACCAGGTATCCCAGTGTAAGGGAGGCGTCCCGGGGTCGGCCAGGTTCCTATTTCTCTGCCAGTTGTGGATCATTAGCAGGACAGAGGACGTCCTCTGTATGCTGTGTCACAAAGGAATCATCAATACCCAGACCGGTTAATATCTCAATTAAGGATGCTGGATACTGTACTGTGATTCCCGTGTACCTCATACAATTAGATTTCAAACCTGTTTATCCCTCTCCCTCTAGAAAATATATTACTGTAATATGCATAAGCTGGCCACTCACGGGCCGAGCCTGAACTGACCATCAGTGACTAGGCTCCTTTAGTCTCTAAATGTTATATTTCTACATAAATGTAATGTCACATATCTAATAAGGTATGGTATGATATACAACGTATGATTTGTTTGTCAAATATCCCTGTACACAACAGGCAAAAGTTTCCAATTAGTGTTCTCAGAAATCCTTAAAAAATATCCCCTTGTGATCCAGTCATCAGCTCATTCTGTGTTAATTTAATGGAGTGAATGCACCCTAACATGCTCCAACCAGAGCTCAAAACAGCCTGCCTATGATAGATCAATTGCAGCCAGCTGAAGAGGCCAACTGGCAATGAATGTCTCTCCATTGCAAATGCCACTCCATTGCCTGGCTCCCTCTAGCCGTACACAACTCCTGGATTAATGAGTGTTTTCTTCAATCATTTGCACTGCGGAGCGATTACAATGGCACAGGTTGCCGCATTAGTTGCCAAGTCTCTATTCAACGCGATGTAACTCCCTCTCAGCAATATGAAAACCCTCTTTTGATCATGCTGCAATTACCTCCAACAACTCCCCCTCCATATGCATATAAAGGTGCCAAGATCACACAGCCAATAATGGTGGTGATGAGCTGGTTATGGAGAAAGTGTGGGGCTGCTTTTCTAATCTCTATTATTGACCCATGGAGCCAACTGAACATTCATAGTGGTCCACTTTAATAATGATGACAGTATTGAGCTAGTCCAGGCATGGTTGCTTACCTCCATTGGTTGTTGTGCTGCAGTTAATCTCATCTGCTACTGTTAAAGAGCATAAACAAGTGTGAGCAGTTAGTGCCTTCTGTACTGTACCATGTTATTGAGCACATGCAAAGCAGAAAGAGACAGACTCAGAAAGTGCAAAGCTGATACTGAATGTTTTGAGAATGGGATGTTAGTAGAATAGATATTGCACATTGTGCAAGGGCCTGTCAATCAAAAGACTTACAAGGAAAAGTGGCTGGATTGTGCTAATGTATTAATGCAAGCCACGTTACCTCACGTTGCTTTCTTTTCGTTTCTTTCCTCACTCAATCTTGTTCCCCATCTAAATGGGATTAAACCGCGGGGTGTCTGACCAGTTTAGGCTATTTCAACAATGGTGGGCTTCAAAGTCATGAATTTCATATGATGCAATTTGTGAACTACTGGAACATGATTAAAAGGAGGGACAAAAATATCTAGTGACAGAATGAAATGAGAGTCTGTGGGGGGTAGCATTGTTGAGCATTTTAACCATTTAGTCAAGGTAGCTTTGAAAGCACAGAGCAGCTTTATTAAAGTGTTAAATGACTGTAGACAGGTATGCTTACACCTGCTACTTCAACTAACTTCTGAAGAAAAACTTCAATGTCCAACAGTGTGCCAATGAAAAGATTTAAGTATTAATGCTGGCACTATGTGCTCATTTAATTTTCAACTCTATTATACATTTCCCATGGGCCATCTTTCATTGTGTGCCTTTGATGTAATAATTTCATTAAAATAATCAACATACTGTAGCAGTGTGTGCCTTTAAGATAATTAGAATTTATGTGACATCAGATCTGTACCAAATCACAATATGTAGTTTTTAATTTGAACACAGAGCTCGGGTTCCATTTATTGACACATTTCTCCTCCAGGAACTCATGTCAGCTACTAGAGTTATTATGTGGGAGGAACAAGTTGGTTATTTCCTTCCACAATGTGAACGTTGTGATATTCTCACTGATGGATTATGATTTAATATTGGCAAGGATTTCTGTCAGCAGGATTTGTTTTACAAACTCAATTGAGCCCTGCAAGTGGTGGAGGGGAATGCTATTTTGAATTACATCCAATAATGCACAAAGTGATCTTAAGAACTACAACATAATAGAACAATAATACACTCGTAAAACATCAATAGGAGTGGATATCCCAAGAGCGAGGCATCGTCTTATGAGCAGATGAACTAGTCTCTTCTGTGCAAACAAGCTTTTTTCAAGGACTAATCACATTCATAAAAAAATGCTGATGCCACTTTGGGACAATTAAGAAGCTTTTTTGATGAAACTCTTTGATAAAATGTGCATTTGCACTGATGAGAATGGCATCATGGAGCTATAACAGCATAATGTCCATTCTACTCACTTCCTGTGCTCAATTATATCCAATTATATTTTTATTTAACAGTGAGACCATAATGGACAACATGGTTATGCTCAACTTGCTCAGTGAAACCTATCCCATGGCTAACTACTATCTTTCTCCTAAGCAGCACTTTCTGTTGAACATTTGTGTTGTCTGGGCTCACCTTGTAGAAAAGTTTTAAGGGTGGACAAAGTCTAGGGCTAAAACAGCAAAGGTGGACTCCACAGAGCTGAGTGCAGTGGGGCGAACATGCACTAGTCTAGGGGGAAAGTCAAATATTTCTACAGGTTTCTGGGCTCCATGTGGAATACAGTTGGCTGTTATCTGTTATGATTAGTCAGTGATCCGAGAGAAGGCAGCGGCTGCTTCAGTGTCGGTAGGCGATGCTCTGAACACATCTTCTTCCTTAGAAACAGTCCATGTGTTTGTAAATGTGCTTGTGCATGTACGTATATGCGCGTGCATGTGGTTTAGGGTCCTTCCCATCACCAATAAAGCGGCCATTGTGCTCTTCCTTCTTTTGCTTTATACATTCTCTACTGGACACTGGATGCACTTCTGTCTTTGAAATTGCCATCCATCCATTCCCACATTATTGGGCCTTTACTGAGACAGTAGGAAATTGTGAGAGATATTGAGTGCTTGAGGAATCATTGATTACAGAGAGATCTAGTCCATCAAAACATTAGTGTGATCAACCGGTAATGGTCAAACAACAATTCATTCAAGTTTCAGTGCAGCGTTGTAGTACTTTTTTTTGTCTAGGTTTCAAATAAAGAGGATTTTATTTCAAGACCACAACCGCAGGGATTTCCCTAAATCTGGGGGTGGCAGTAGCTCGGTCCGTAGGGAATTGGGTTGGTTCAAATCCCCATATGGACCAATGGGCTAATTCACCTCCTGGGCACTGTTAACGTGCTCTTGAGCAAGGCATCGAACTTCCATCTGCTCGGGGCGCCTCTCCATTAAGAAAATCAATGCGGGAGACAGGAGACGAAGCTCTGGGTGTCTAACATAAATCTAGTCTTGGTATTGGTCTTGACTCGGTCTTGCCCTGCCTTGAGTTGGTCTCAATCCCTCAAAGTCTGGGTCTCTGTCTCGATACTGGTCTTGGTAATGACTTGGTCTCGGTTTAGGTTGTCTTGACCACAACACTGTTTCAGTGTAAACAAATCCAAAGTTTTGACAGACATACTTAAATGAACAGAATTGTGACCCAAGCTCTCTCTTGTAAACATTCAGCAAAGGGCCAGCTTACTGGTTCAGCTTTGACATAGCAACTGCCATACTTGTGCGTGCACACACTTTCCCCATGAATTGACAGATTACTAACATTTCAGGTACATTTACTTGTGGCTTTCCCTCCGAATGAAGTGGTTAAGGTAATCTGATTTAGCTGTTCTCTCATTTACAACCTGCCTGAGGGTCTGACTGCTTGTGTGTTTTGCCATGTTCCCGGGCCAGTACAAGTACAGAGTTACTGTAACCACTAAATATGACGGCCAAAAGTCTGGAAATATTAAATTATAGTAAACTGAAATTGTGTTTGAATGGAAAAACCAACATTTTGGTAAATACTCGTATTCATTTTCTGCCGGGAGTTTGATGATAAGATTGATACCACATTCATGGCTGTATGCTACATATTGAACTACTGCCAGTAGCCGGCTAACTTAGCTCAGTACAAAGACTAGAAATGGGGGAAACAGCTAGCCTGGTTCTGTCAAAAAGGTAAGGAAATCTACCTACCTGTTCCCCTAAAGTTTATTACTTAACATCTATCTTGTTTGTTTAATCCATACAAAAACCAAAACGGAAAAATGACACTTTGCCGTTTTATTTCTTGGCCAGGTCCAGTTGCTAGGCAACCTGAGGATTGAGTGGCTGATAAACAATCCAGTACATGACCCTCATAAAAACAGGATTTGTGTATTATGAAATTAAAAAAGTATATTTCCTAAAATGTGGAACTTTTCCTTTAATCACACCCTCTTGAATCCATGCATGTGTAATGTGTGTAGGGAAAAGCATAGCATTTACCTAGATCCATGCTCTTGGACTTTCGCGCCTTGATGATGTCCAGATCATTAGCATTTTCATACTGTTTGGTGCGTTTTTCGGACATACTCTGGCGGCCGAAGCCCTCCCTCAGGAACGAACCGTCAGGGTCCGCGTCTGGGCTGAGCGAGCTACAGGTCACGAGGAAGAAAGGACGTATTATAATATTGCACGAGACATGGCAAATGCAGAGTCATCCAAAAGCATACCCTTAAATCCAATGATTATTCAATTAAATATATATTTTGTAATAATTTACATGTAGTTGCAGTGATATTGCCATAAGGAATCTTTATAAATCTGGGAGATTAAATATACCTATACATATTTATACATCCCCAAACTTCAGTCAAAAACACTTCTTCACTCTCAGATGATGTCCATTGATATTCAATACTCAAACACACACACACACACACACACACACACACACACACACACACACACACACACACACACACACACACACACACAGAGTCGGTTTCAATCCTTCATTTCAATGACTATTTAAATCAAGGACACCTCCACCTCTGCTGGATGGGAGTGCTACAATTGGGTAGAAGAGGCCTGGCTAAGATGTGTGATAGCCCAGTGAGGTGGGGATGTTCTGGGGTCATGGCCACTCAATAACCCCCCTCCGCCTACATGTCTGGAGCTGCTGCAGAGCCCACCATGGTGTGCTCCCTTTGAGATCCTTAATCTCTGTCTGGATCTTAATTGAAAACCGAAGGGGAGTGGTGAGAGGAGGTTGGGAGAGGGGGACACTGTGATTTGCATGCAGGAGAGTACATTCACAATTAAGGTGAGAACATATTGCCATTTGAAGGGAGACATAGGGGAGAAGATGCAGTGCTGTTTTAAGGTACTTGTACTTTACTTGTGTCTTTTCCTTGCATGCCACTTTCTACTCCACTAGCTTTCAGAGTAACCTGTACTCCATATTAATCTGACAGCTTTAGTCACTAGTTGCTTTACACATTAAGATGTTTGCACACAAAACACATGTAGTTTATAAAATATGTTTTATATTAAATTAAACTACCCAACAATATATAGTGCTGTAAGTCCAGCTGAAATGATTAGACGATTAAACACTTTGATTTTTTTTAATTGTTTCCAATTTCTAAATTGTGAGGGTTTTACTTTTACTTAAGTAACATTTTCAATGCAGAACTTTTAATTGTAACAGAGTATTTTTACAGTGTTAGTTATTTTACTAAAGGACTTATTTAAAGGATCTGAATACTGCATCCATTTTATATTTAGAAATCCTGAATAAAATTGTTTGCCCTTAATTGGAAGTAATAAAGTTCTGTATAGGGGAGAATGTGTTTTTTTGACAAAGTATCCTCTAGGAGCAGGTGCTCCTTCAAGAACCCTTCACTATTTGTAATATCCCTAAACAACAACTGCAGACCTGCTGGCACTTGTTTGCATGTAAACTATTCTTATTTGGGTTGTCAACCCCATTTAACACAAGAACTGCTTCATGTGTCACCGAGGGGCCTGCTTCAACATGTCACTTTGCTGCCGACCATACCTGACAATCCCAACTAAGATCAGACCGTCTCACAGGACCGACTCCATCTGACACAGGAAGAGAGGGAGGTGGAGCAGGAAGAGAGAAATGACAGCCCAGATGTATTATTCATTTATTCATCATTGCTCGCTATTCTCCTCTCATCATTCCAAGCCCCAAAAAAACAGCCTGCCCTGTCTTTTTCTGTCTCCGCAAATGTCATCTGTCGGAGCGTGACTGAGATGGCGGAGGAAAGAAAGGACATAATTCCAGTCTGAATTTAGATTTCATTCGTTCTTGCCAGTATTGTGTTTTTTGGACAAATTGAACACCAATAGAACATAGACAAAGACAAGTGAGAGGCCATCAGGTGGGATCATGTACAGCTCTGTCACCCAGGTACAGAGAGTGGGCAAGTACGTGACCATTTGTGAGAGCAATTACAGACAGACGCAGTTGGGATGAATCCGATTCCAGAGAAAGCTGTGGGCAGTAAGAGTGAAGTTCAGGGCAACAGACCAGCGGGGGGTGCAAATTCATTGCAGAGCAATGACTAAATACCCAGGTTGGGCATCATGGGTAACCTGTAGAGAAGTAGCCAATTGTTTTGCTTTGAGCATTCCTTCAAGTTCAAGGTACCTGCTGTCTGAACCTGCATATAAGGTCTCTGTCCGTCTCCATACACCGATGATTCCTAACCTTTTTGACTTATGTCCCAGGAGTCCAACCTGCCAACCATTGTCTCAGGTTGCATGTGTCTTCCAAATTAGATGATACACTATTCACTTCTGTAAAATTTAAATGCAACACAATACAAGCCAGGAAATAGGTGTGCTACTTAATGTACTAAAGGCATGGCACAGCTAGTTGTTATCTTTTAGTCTACTTACTACGAACACACACAGATTCACAGTCCATTAATAGAAATACAGCACTCAATTACAGATCTCGCATTCACTTTCTACTGGCTATGTATTTTTCCATTAGGAATGCTCGTTGTAATAAGATACTGCTTTGAAAGTCTCTTTGCTCAGATTTAGATCCTTCTTGAGCTTAAACAGTCTACTGGTGTGTATAGAATGTAAAAAAGCCAATTGAAAGGACCTTAACTGGTTGAGGCTATGGAGGTGGCTATGAAGGTGTGACCCATACTGCACTTGGATGCTATCTGACCGTTGAGAGCAAATTAATGGTCCAATACCATTTTTGCTTCCCTGTAGCGATACTGATACCTGAACTTGCGTATCAATTTGATACCAGACAGTGTGTCATATATTTTATTATGTTTTAACATCGGTACACTACTGTCCCTGTATGGATGTGTTATGATTTCTTTCTTTGTTGTACGGCAAGCTCAGTTTAAACCTTTTGTGAAACATTACCAAAAAAAAATAAACCCCGTAGAACTTTCTTTTACTATCCAGTTGGACAGTGAGTAATAATGTAAAAATAACATAATAACGTCCTTTAAATTAGCTTTCCTTGGAGGCTAAACTAAGTGGTATCAGATGGGTGCATAAACTTTCCAATACCTATGCCAGCATTTTAGGCAGTATCAGAGGGTTTTCCAATACTGTTATCGGTATCGCAACATCTCTACTTTGGGTACATACTCAATGAAATTGTACTGGATAGCTGGAAATAAGAAATAGCTTGACCAGACAGGTTGAATAATCTCTAGAGTGGCACAATTTCTTCCTGAGACCATACGCCCAATCCATGCCTCTGGCCTATCTTTAACAGTGGCCCAATCCATTTGGATAACACATTCCCTCATCTCTCTTTCCTAAAGCAATGTTTAAAAGCAATTTCCACCATTCCGAGCACAGATGCTAAGCCAGCCCCTGTTCAAAGTCCTTCCATCATCTAAAATTAACTAGGGCTGAGGATTGCTCGCAGGCAAATCCACAGCTTTAACTTGCATTTCACATCAACTTGTTCCTGTCTCCGTCTCCCTTGCAGGAAGTTAAATGTGTCAAACTACACATCGGCCTTGTTGCTAAGTGGTATGTGCTAAAAGCCGTCTGTGCTCACGATTTACCCTCGTGAATTATGTCTCTCTCTTTTTTTATTTACACCTTTCTTAACCTCATTAAAAAACAACCCCAAAGAGCTAAGTCTCAAAGTGTCCTACTTCTAAGAAAGGTTCGGCTTGGATTGATCGACAAGCGGGGGGGGGTGGTGTGCATTAGTTTCAACAACTCAAAGAGAAGGAAAGAGGTGGAGAGCGAGAGAGTAAGGTGCTTCTGAAATGGCACTTCTGGGTTTTGAAGGAGGCCGATTCAGCTGACCGCATGGATGCATAGCTGGGCCAGGGAGCTTGGAGCTGCCTTCAATCATTGCATACAGCCCTGCATGAGAAGTCACTGCAGAGACCTGTTCTGCTGGCATGTGCACCAGCAGACTCTAGATAGTTGAAATAATGTATACGTTTATTGCAAAGGAAAAAAAAGGGGTTACAGAAAGGTCTTTGCTTCCATCTTTGTAAGCAATTTTTCTAAGATATGCATATACTGTTAAAAGTGTGTCTTAGATTACCAAATGTATTTCACTTGCTTCTTTGCGCTTATAAAACATCTGACTTTAACCGGGATATAACGTAAAATTAAGAAGAAAAGAGAGGTCCCATCAGTGCCACACAGAGGAGCAGCTGCACCTGTGATGTGTTATAATCTTCGTTTAATTGTGATGAAATTGCAGATAGAGACAGGGAGAGGGAGAGAACAAGATTGCTTAAGACCTCTTTGTTTGTCAGCTGACTCTTACTTAGATCTCCTCAATTATTTCGTGCCGTACGGACGCTTTAATTGAGTTTTGCTACACTAACTTCTCCAGTCTGATGAATGGGAGTGCCACTGACAAGGACCAGCACATACATCATGTATGGCCACTTCATGAGATACACCTTTTCAGCTGCTCGTTAAGAAAAATATCTAATCAGCCAATCACTTGGCAGCAACTGGTCAGGTCAATCTGCTGAAATTCAAACATCAGAATGGGGAAGAAAGGTGATTTAAGTGACTTTGACCATGGCTTGGTTTTGAGTTGGTTTCAGTATTTCCGAAACTGGGATTTCCACGCACAACCATCACTAGGGTTTACAGAGAATGGTCTGAAAACAAATACTCATGCTAATACTGAGCGGCTGTTCTCTGGGTAAAAAAATGCTTTGTTGAGAGCAGATGAGATGGACTGGACCGTGAGGGCAGAGCAATATCGACCCAAAATCATACCACAATTTTTCAGATCTCATTATTTTGTCAGGGATAGATGAGGGTTGGAGCAAAAATGTAGCGTTTGATGCTCATTAAATAAAAGAAGTCCAAAAGCACACAGGACCAGAAGCAAAGAAACAAGGAATGATCAGGCACACACAGTACACCACTCAAGAAGCACAAGAAAAAACTCGGAGTAATACCTGACACCACAAAGCAACAAATCATGCAGCATACAGGGAAAAAAAAGAACCCGCAAGACACAAAGAAAACACAGAGACTAAATACACATAGTAATTAGGAAACAGGGGACAACAGGTGACACTAGGGCTGGGGAAACTGGTGAAACACATTAGGGATGGGCAGAAGAATCAGAAAAGGCGGGAAAGCTCAAGACAGGAAGTAAAACCAGACAAGGCTAGGGAGAAAAGACAGACTTCAACATAAAACAGGAAACCGAACACACAAAACCATGACATATTTGCTAGAAAGTGGGCTAAATGTTCTGTTGTAAGTCAAAGCCGCATGTGAGATGTCACAAACACCATGTTTGTTACGCATACAGTAATCAAAGAAAATGAAAGACAGCTTCTTTCCCTGTTCATATATCAATATGTATCTTAATTAAATTGCCTTTATACAATAAAAACAGGCCTATCTCTTTTAGAATGCTCCTTTAACTTTTTCAACATCAATAACAGACTGATAAAAGGAAAGGGAGAGTTCATAGATGAAGAAGTCGATTCTTTCTGTACAATTCTGTTTTATCAGTGAAGTGTATGAACTACAATGTGGAGTAGATTCTCTACTAACAGGGTGACGGCTGACTCATAAGAACAGGTAAAACGCTGGTTGAGTGAGCATCGGCAGGTCATCAGCATTACAACCTACTTCCTGTGTACGGATAAAATGTCTGTCTTGTCACTTCACTGCATTTTAATGAACTTTCATGGATCACATCTTTCGCTCACATCCAGATGCAGTCTCACTCGCTCTTCCTTAAAAAACGGAAATTAAAGTTACATCCAATAACCATAGGCGTCGATTTCGGTCGGTACCTATCACATTTTGTCAGAGTCATTTTGTACCACCCCTTTTTTGAAAACCTTGAGCTGCTGCCCTGGCCACACACTTCTCTGTTCACAACACTGCAACAACTGCATGGATGCATTGTGCATGTTAGTGAGAGCAGTCACTAACTGAGCGACACATATTTTTGCTTTTTCAATCTTGGGGAAATTTGTAATGCAGAACTTGCATAAGTTGTCTTGTGTGTAGATATGCTCACTTGTACTGGGAATTAAATAAAAATATTAACAAAAGGCATAGCCACACATTTAGCCCGCTAAACTACAACACGTAGCTTATGGTAGGCAAGGCCTGTTTTCCTTTCGTAGCTCCTCTCTCTGAGTTTGTCACGTCATGTCAAACATGGATGCATGAAGCAACGCTTTTTTAAAACTTTAGGCTTTCTTTTTCATAAAACGTGCTGGACATAATCACACTTTTGTATGCTTTTTTATTTGTTTAAATTAGTAAGCTACAGAACAGCGTCTTTAATAAATATGACCTGCGTGAAAGAGAAACAAAAAAGGAATGCGTCATTGTACCCAGCACATTTCAAACCAAACTGGCGCCAGTCCTGAATGCTTAGATTTTAGATAAATAATCGTCAGTAATGTGGATATAATGACTAAGTGGGTAAAGGCGAATAATACAAAAGCTAGAACAGTCTGGTGAGTTCAGAAAAATCTGGGAAAAGACAACACTTATGCCATATTACCATATTACGCTATCCCAAAATCTTAAACAATATCTAGTCTCATCTCACAATATCGATATATTGCAAATTAAAACTGTAGGCAAATGTAGGAATAACCGCCCAGTCCAAGTTAGAGTTGATAGATAATACTGAAGCTAAATTTGGCACAGCCCAAAATTGAACAACAGAAGATTCAAAAAACATTGCTTGTTCTGTTGAGTCTGGAATTGTGCTGCGACTTTCAGAAAAATGAACAAAGACCAACCTAGTACAAGCAATGTGTATCTAATAATGTGGTCAGTGAGTGTATTTTGGTATGTCTGGCAACAGTGTGTGTGCGCAGGTTATGAGGGCACACACACACAGGCACACACACAGTACACAACACAGGAAGCCATAGGCAAACAGACTTAAGGTGAGCACAGAAATAAAAGCATGTATGACATGCTTGTAGCAATGGTGCACAACACAGAGACAGGGTAAATATTCGTTAAGGTAGAAAACACCATTAGCATTTAAGGAGAACCAATGCCTGCAATGTATGTGTGTCTGTGTGTAACACCTGGTGTTAAAGTCACTACCAACTTAAAAACTCATGTGAGATTAGTCAAAAAGTGTGTGTGCACGCACTACAGGGCTGTTTGCATTTATATGTAGTTATGCTAATAGCTTGATGGGAAAAACACATGTGCTTAATAGAGCACTTGTGATTATTAGTTACATTAAAGAGGATAGACACTGAAGTAGGCAGTCTGCCTTTAATGTTAGTTGGGAAGTTTGATTGTTCGTGTCTATGTGGACCGTTTCCACTTTATATGTTAATTTGTGAAATTGTTTACCAGCCAATGTGTATCTAAACACTCGTGAGACCGAGGGCCTCTGTGCAGCAGCAGTGTGTGTGGCTAAGTGTGTATGTTTGTACGGAGCCCTTTTCAGTCTCTGCTGGTTGACAGACTGTGTCAGAGGCTGCCTGGGAAATGATGTTTCCACCTGTGACACAGTCTAGTTCTCTGTCTTGCTTTCTTTCTCTCTGTCTCTCTCACTGTCCATTTCGCTTCCCTCTCACTTTAATGAGAATTGACACCTATCCTCCACTCTGTCATCTACATCCAGATTGCGGTCCAAGCCATGGGAATGGCAGTAGTCTACCCATATTAAGGTTGTGAAAGTGCCCATGTGGGGGAGTGATTTCTCTGTTTTAGAGTGCCCATATTATAAAAAAGATCCCTTTTTCATGGATTTATAGTGTTATTTTGTGTCTCTGGTGCTTTCATACACAGACAAACTTGGAAAAAAACTATCCATGCTGTTCTGAAGTGCAACAACACACACTAGCTCACTATAACCTCCAAAGGAACTACTTCCTGTCCCTGTTTTAGAGGTATTCCACAAGTGCTTCTCATCTTGAAGAAGTCTACCAGCTAATCCTGCCTTGGACTGACCAAAGCTGGAGAAAGAGTTATCTAGCTGATGGGATCTTACCTAATTACACTTGTGCGACTCCCAACAAAGATAGTATAGAAGTGATTCAATTCAGTAACATTTTATTTATAGTATCAAATGCTATCTTGAGGCACTTTACAGACAGAGTAGGTCTAGACCATACTCCTTAATTTACAAAGCCCCAACAATTCTAGTAATTGCCCCAAGAGCAAGCATTTAGTGCAACAGTGGCGAGGAAAAAATTCCTTTAAGGAAGAAACCTCGGACAGACCCAGACTCTTGGTAGGCGGTGATATGTCTCACTCTGGGGCTAAAACAGAGACCTAGACACACAGGGGGGAAAGAGGTTCTGCAGCCATGTGCGGTACAAAAAAAATACGGTGTTTTTTGAAAATTAAACCATGTAAACCTATTCTGGTACAACCTAAAAATACAATTTTAAACCTGAAAATGAGCGGGATATGGGCGCTTTAAGGTTACTTCTCGTCTACTTGCTCAACTGTTGACCTCTGTGATCACACTTCCTGAAGCTAGAAATAGAGATTCTGAATAGGTTTTTCAAAACGGGGACCATGCAAGCAATCCTATTTCTTTCAACCAACATGTTATTTTTCAGGGTTTAAGATATGCCCACATTTTCGCAATATTTGGGGGGAAAGAGTTTCTGAGGAAGGAGTGTGATACGTGGAATTAGAATATCACACATCCTTGCAAGGTTACTTTGTGATGATCTACAAATGTTCAAATACAAATATTCAGTATTAACCCCATAGTTTAATGACTGTGAGTAAACTTACTTGTAAATAGAATCCTATAATCAAATAAGTCGTACAAACAACGTATCATTGAAAAACATTGCACCGTATTACTCATATCACAGTAGGCCATTGCCTGATTTGAACTGCACATGCACCCTTTCCTCCTGAAGATAGTAAACAGAATGCAGGTGGTATGCAGGGCTGCTAAGATAACAGCGGTTGGTATGGTAATAACAGCATGTGCGCTGGTTTGCCTGGCTCTCAGTGATGTTGTATCATTTTACCTTTCTGAATAGTTAAAAAAGAAGAATTATATGTATTAGGCTGCTGTGGTCCAAGTAAGAAAAACGTGGCAAATATTTAGGATAAACACATTTTTGGTCAATATAATTGGCCACAGCAAATTAATGGCACAGAAAATGACTTAAGATTTTATCACTTTAAATAGTCCCTGACCTACTAATAACAGGCCTTAATAAAAAAGAATGACAGTCTCAGACAGTGTGCATGTTATCCTAAAATCCAGAATTTACACCTTTTGTATGCTGCCTAATGAATTTTGCCTATAAAACCAGTTTTGTTTCTTGGTTGAAATGGAATGCGTCCTCTCGTGCGCACAGAACAACAACTGGCCCAGAGTCCGCTGGAATAAAAACTAGTGCTGTCGAAGGATTTAAATATTTAATCGCAATTAATCGCATTAATGTCATAGTTAACTCGCAATTAAATGCAACTAATCACACTTTTTGTCTAGTCTAAATGTTACTTGATTTCTTTTTGTCCCATTCTTTTTTCTCATTTTAAGGCTCTTTTCAACATGGAAAAAAACAGCTTGCATTGTGCAAATGCTTTTTTTATTGAAAAAAACATTGGCGTATAGCCTACGGTAGTGTTTTACTTGGAGCAAAAAAACACAGATCACTTTGGTCTCATCAACGGAACATTTGGCAAATTTAAAAAAAGTAAACTATCCATCCAGAATCTTATTGGCGTCCATTTTGGCATCGCATACTCGCCATCCACTCAAAACATAACTTTACTACTCTTTGGCTGGCTCACAAGCCCAAACGGCGCGTGTGCGGCGTGCCTGTTATTTTGTTTCCGGTCTAGCTAGATCCGGTGTGGTGTTGTAGTTTTTCTAACCTTACTAGTTGTTGAAACACCATGTAAATGAACTAAAAAATTGGCCACGCCAAAACAGAAGGTTCATCTCCTGATAAAAAAATTGACGCCGTTAGTAACGCATTTAACTGACAGCACTACTAAAGAAGCAACATTAAGTACAACCGACAGCTGCTGATTCTGAGGACAGAGAGATGAGACTGACAGGACAGATATCTATCTGAAACATGACACATCAATAATTACATGTTGACTAAAACACCAAAGTAAGTGCTAATCTATTTTTTCAGTTTTGCTCTTTTGACCAAGTCAAAAGCAGCCTCAATTCCTCAATTAAATGGATCATAAAGTTATCCTTCTCTATGATTTCTGCCCAGGTTTCAGTTTTAACTATAGAAAATGGACTACATCTGTAAGTGTGACGAACTGTAGTTCTATACTCTAATACACACATGCACATAAGAAGACAACCCCCCCTTACTGGAAATACATTCCCGAGCGCCTGCTCTGAGACTTTCTTACATTCTAAGAACAATAAAGCTCTCAAATCCTAATCATAGTACAATAACATTTACAAAACCAAAGCTTAAGCTCTGTATAGTAATTATGTGGGGAAAACTGTAAACTTCTGTTCACACAGTACTGTGTAATTACATGAGCCTAACTGTCTTGTAATAAGTTATAACTGTAATTAAAGTTTAAGGAAATAGGGTTTCCTATATAATATAATATAATATATTAGGCTTTTCTTTACTTGTACAAGCACCTACGGTAAATTAAAAGAAACACAACACACTGAATAAAATAGCACAAGGATGCAGAAAGGTTTTGTTGTTGGGAGGAGACACATTCTCAGTCTCTCTAAAAGCATCATCTTCAAAGTCAAGATGCTTTGCTTCAGTACTTTACATGTAAGGGTTTCCACTTGTGGTGCTTCTGCAAACTTCTCTTAAACAAGGGACGTTTTGTTTTGTGTTGGTTAGATGTTAAAGAAAACCTTGCAAATACTTTTAAAAGCTTTTTTGGCTTCTGAAGGATGACGTTGATGGCACTGGCACTGCCCGATGTGAGTCGAGTGCAGATGTGAGTTAAGTAGGTCCATTTTTACTGTGTTGACATTGCAGACGTCTCTTGTTAGCATCTTGTAGGCTACTTCAGCCTCCAATGTAGAACTGACATCAGGGATGATGGCGTGAAAATGTGATGTCTTACGCTAAATAATAAATTACTGCTATGTAATGTATCTCATTACTCTATGGCGGCAAAACAGATCTGCGTGACCTCATTGTAGCAAAGTGACGCATACGCAACTCCCATCCTCCGTGAAGATTAGATAAACAACTTAGGGGACATTTTAATGAAAGGGAACCATCCATCCATATATGGATGATGGTGCAGTGAAGTGTTTCTAGATTCTTAGAAGATACAGCAAAAGCGTAGGTTTTGTTTCCAAATGGGACACACACACACACACACACACACACACACACACACACACACACACACACACACACACACACACACACACACACACACACACACACACACACACACACACACACACACACACACACACACGCACGCACACGATTGCCGGGGGGTCTGGGTGTCCTCCCCCAGAAAATCTAAATCCAATACTTCATTTACTGCGTTCTTCTGATTTTTATGTGTGCCTTTCTGCATACATTTATGGTGCAAATGTCTTTATTTATGTAACGGAAATAATTGTTCTCCTGTATTGTTCAAAACTTTAGGCAAATTCAAAATATCACACGCGTTTCTGGATGTTTATTTTAAGGAATCATGTAGCCTACATCTAAACAACCAATCTGTTACAGAATGAGACCTTGTTAAAGCCAGAAGCACCAAAGTTTAAATCTACATAAATCTATCTTTGTTGTCATGCTACTGTTCTTTAACCCCCCGATGAAGCCCGAATAGACACAGTTCTGGTTTTCCGTACAGGGTTTGAGCCCCTTGAACGGTTGTTTTACCTCTTTTGGGGAGTGTGTTGTCTACACATATCCCTTGCATCTCCCCCCCCCCCCAAATCTACGCCTACAACATACAGCAGGGCTATTCAATTAATTTGGAATTGGGGCCAGTTCATGAAACTGAGGCAAAATAAGGGGCCGGAGAATATGAGT
>NC_048428.1:2762313-2867659 GCF_013103735.1 Etheostoma cragini | reverse complement strand
TACACTTCACTCCACGGGCCTGTACAAAATCCCTCAGGGGCCGGACCCGGCCCTGGGGCCGCCAATTGAATAGCCCGGACATACAGTATAGGCATAATGCAGATAGTAGGAAAGCTTTAAATTATATGAACTGATTTTTAAACTATAATTTCTTGATTGATTTTCCACTGATCGTAGAACACCAACAAATGTATTGGTTGCACACTAACAGTGCCAAAAGGGAAAGACATGGACTTGGACTCCAGTTAGAGGGAGGGAACGGACACACCCTGCAACTGCACTTTATTAACTCGTGGGATGAAAACCAGGTGGAATCTAGAAACATTCCTCCTGCATCAGAGACGGATCTGCTTGTATTATTAGCTGCCACGATTTTAAACTAAATTGAGTTACTGACACTGGTCTACGTTCCAATCCTGGGAGAAAACAAACCTTCATCTACTTATTTAATCTATTAAGACTATTCTGCAAAGCCACTATAAAGCAGTGTGTGTGTTATCTATTTTACTGTAAATCATTTAGACGTGGTCTTTCCTGTTTGGCTTTGGATTCAAACTAGTGAAGGAGGAGGCGGACACTGCAAAGGGAATTAATGTGACGGGTCAGGACCCATTGCTCAATGCAGATACGCAAAGTAATAACTTACAACCTTTATTTATATAGTGAAACCTGACTGAAGACACATGCTGGTTTCCATCGCCTCCCTGATTCACAATCACAGTCACACACCCTCTCACCCCACACACCTCCAGGACTTGACGCTTGTTTGCAACTTTTTGTTTTCCTGGGTTAAAATGTAAAATTAAAACTTTTTTTTTTAGTAGTTTAGTCACTTTTTTTGACATTTTTATCACTTTCCTCAACATTTTTGTCACTTTTTGTCCCTTTTGTCCCTTTTTCTGATGTCCTTGCCGATTATTTTTTGTGCTTTTTTGACGTTTATGTTTTTGTTTTCAACCTTCTTTTATCATTTTTTGCCAAAGAATTGAATAAAACACCCAAATTCAATTAAAGTATTGAACTGATCATTTATATTACTTATAAAACATGTCAAATGGAACCATCCACTTAAAGTTTTTGGACAATCTGGTTAAAAGAAACCCACATTTCTGATTTGAAATTGGTCAGATTTGACCCGAGGACATCAGGAGGGTTAAGCAAGCAAACTCTTCTACATTGGGCAGATAACCGGCAATATCATTTCCTTTACCACCTGGTCTGATTTCAACCAGCAACCAACCTCTACTCACAAGCCACTTTCATTAAACTCAATACTACCCCCATCTAGCTAATGAAAATAGAAGTAAAAGTATTAATAGCAATACTGTAACAGTCTGTAAAACAGCAGCAACAAATAAAAGCTTGGATATTTGTACGTTAGCATTTTAACAAAGATCTAAAAGCATGAGGCTGTAATATTTATAGCCCGTTTTATGATCATTTGAGGCCCGTAAAGCTCATTCGGTATAACAACGGTTCATAACAACAGGACAGCTCTGAGCACCTGAGAGAGAAGGCAAAACAGGCATATGTCTTCACACAGTAAAACGTGCAATAACAAGAACCGTGTAATCGCAAATACAGAGAACACACACACCCCCATTAGATATTGGCTAGGGATGTCAAGAAAAAAAGAAAGTAGGTCAATTTATGTGTCTTGTGTGAAATGGGATTTCTGCCTCCAAAACAACCATTTATCTCTGGGGCCTACAAGTTAAAATACACTAGTATACCTGCTGAGGGGAAGACTGAAACAGAGGGAATTTTTAGAGGGACAGATAAGAATGTGTTTTTACTAAATTCTACGACAGAGATGAGTAGATAATTAAAAAATAGGGTCTTTAATTGCTTGTTTATATTAGTCATTTTTTTAGCTTACAATAATCACTACCAGATGCTAAAATGGCCTTTTGATTACCCCTACATTAGTAGAATAAAGTTAGTCAGGATTAAATTAATTTTACAAGCCAACTGGCTTGCCATTCTATGTTTAAAATAAAGTCAAATACAGTGTTTGTGCTGAAAAAAAGAAAGAAATTAATAAGGGGGAAAGCAAGAGAAAAGAGAGTTTGTTAAATTCCACTGAGTGAAAAAAGGAAAAGAAGAGAAAGAACCTGAATTACAATCATGTTACAAGCCAGCCAGCCACTTTGGTGCTTTGTGTATGCACTGTATAGCTGTGGGCTTGGCAAGGCACCTCCCATGAGAAAGGAAGGCTGCATAATGCTGGAGGCCAGAGGTGAGACTCTCGCAGCTCTGCACAATACATATTCAATACGTACTGGGCCCTGGCTTTACTGTTGCAAGAGCTTAATTAAAAAGTAACAGTTCCAATACATTGGACCACATCCCCTGCTGGCTCAGTATGCCTTTGCCGCTGTGTTTGTGTGTGTGTGTGTGTGTGTGTGTGTGTGTCTATTGGGATTTTGAGCGCACTTGAAAAAGGAAAATGAGAAACAGTAAAAGTCAGTCAGATAGAGGATACACACTTGCTGCGTTCAAGGAGCTATTAGCATTTGAGTGAAAGAGAATGTGTGTTTCTGCACGCGTGTGTATGTGTGCATGTGTGTGTGTGCGTGTGCGTGTGCGTGCGTGTGTGTGTGTGTGTGACTTCTAGGATATAAATAATTCACTATAACCCTAGGCAGTGGTATATAGCACACTTTTGCATTGTGTGTGCACACGTCATCCACGCGTAAGTGCGTGTGGTTGTGTGTATGTCTGGAATGCGTATGTGCGTGTGTGAGGAAGTTTAAGTGCTGTTCAGCCATATGCTGTGGACTTAATCCACTATGACAAACCTCTGACATCACATGGACAACAGGCATGCTGAGCAAATATACACATCAATAATAAATGAGAGAAAGAGTGCAATAAATAGTGAGAAAGAGAGAGAGAGAAAGAGAGAGAGCAATCAAGCGAGAGAGAGAGAGAGTGAGTGCAATAGTGAGAGAGAGAAAGTAGAGAGTCTCCCGGGAAAACGATATAAAAATACTAAAGAAATGAATAAATAAACTGAGCATCTCTATTTGTGGCAGCCAGCATTTCATCCTTTAAAAAAAGTATTATGGTTCCGCCACAACCAACCAATCTGAAACAAGAAAAACAAGTTTTTGAACTAAACAATTACACACTACACATAGCAAAAAAGGAAGAATTAGTTGCGACCTGTGTTTAGTTTAAAAGCAGTCCTGGACTTTGTCATTCAGAAGAAAATGAGGACATGATTGGATGTCTTGTCTTTACATTTTCATTCATACCTGAGCACTGCAATCACACAGGAAATGCCGTGAGTAATTTTAGAGTACGTGAATATACATTTAAAAATGAACAGCTATAACTATCTGTTTTAAAAGGCCACCTTTAAGTAACATCAATAAAAAAAGAAAGGCAAGCACAGAGCTGTGCAGCAGTGCCGAAGTCTCATTCTTGTTTTTTTCTTGGTCGGTAAGGATTGCTTTGCTTAACCGGTCGTGTCCTTAAGAGACGTAGTTCTGTGACAAGTTTGATGAGCCCGGGCTTAATATTTTATTATGAGGGTGCTCCAGTCGGGCTGCATTCTGTAGACGGAGTGGGACGCTGAAATCCAACAGAGGGGCAGGGGTTGGATATGTGTTGGTAATGTAACTGACTTTTTTTACTCACAGTCTGACTGCTGCTGGGTCATACATTATTTAAAACACACACACGTGCTTTGATATGTACTGTATACTTAACACACAGTCGCACAACTGCATATTTACCCAAACGTTACCAACATTTTGGGATGCAAAATCGCGTTACTTTCCCATGCTAAACTGTACGCAATGACGTGCAATAAGTAAAAATGCATATATCTGTGTATATATATATATATGTATATATATATACTGTATTTATCAGGTATTTCTATTGCTTTTCACAAATTTCTGCAGAACCTTAAATCACTTCTCACCACTCAGTGATACTCCAGAAATCCAAAGACCGGCAGGAACCTTCCTAAACCTCCTGCACATTGTAACTGCAAATACAGAAAATGACCAGCTTTCTCCACGTAGGACCTAAAGTCATTATAAATAATTCAGCCGACGCCACTGCAAAGTAAAACCAACCCGTTGCTCACCATTCATTCTGACCGGGCAGCTCGTGGATCCAGGGCACCGGGTATTCTCCCACAAAGCCCATGTCATCGTGGGAACTAGAGGATGATTGGTCGGAAAGGTGGACAGGTAGCAGGGGCGGCCTATCATCTTCGATCATCACTATGTCGTCCTGCGGCATGTTCACAGTGGGAGAGAGCTGGTAGTTACCTAAGAGAGAGGGGGAAGATTAATTTCTTTACAATTATACAACACAACGTGACATCAATGCTCAAGGTTTTTTTTATTTATTTGTGGTGTCTGATAAGTGTGACAAAATCCGACTGAGAAAATGTTTAAACATGCTGAAGCAAAGTATGCACACACATTTCTCCACAGCCACGTGTTGTGTTTTCACAAACAATGTTATCTTACTTTAGTAATTACCGAGATAATGCTATAGACTGAGATAACTTTGACCAAGATAATTGTACTATGGATTTTTCATATCAGGACATGCCTGGAGGATACCAACATTTCTTAAACAGTGTAAATCATTCTGCTTATAAGGTACAGTTAAACAAAGCTGCATGCATACACAGATGCTGCAGGCTTGGTACACTCATAAAAATACACAAACATGAAAAGAACACACCCAAATGACTGATCTAATGTCTAGTAACCACAATCCAGTCTCTTGAAAGACAAAAGTTGTGGATCTGAATAGTTTTATCCTTGTTCCTTCACTCTTCTCCAAGGACACATATGAGGAGAAGAAGAGCTCCCCTGATCTGTATGCTGCCCTGCCTGAGCCTCCCTGCTGAGGACTTGTTTGAATCGCTCCTTGGCTGCTCCTCAGTCAAAGTCAATGGGGAATAGTTCCGCAGCAGTTGGCACTCAGCAACGAGGGCAGGAGAAGGGTTGTTCAACGGCATGAAAAGTGGCATTACAATGCAGAGTTGGAAGATTCACTCGCAAATTGATCAGTGCGTGACTTATGTTTGAACGTAGGCACGTAAACACAAAGGTCCAGACAAGTGACAAGATCAACCTTTAAGCACACACCTGCTTGCTATTTGACATAGGTTTACTGAAATGTTGGACTTCCCATGGTCTTTGCTTTTGTTTTAATAATCAGAGGGCCGTTTTGCAAATGTAATAGCTTAGGAACAATTGTGTGTAATCACTGACAGCAGAGAACAATATTTACCCTGGCAGGATCCCAACATGAATCTTTGAGGCATTTAATTTCACTGGGGCCCGACGAATGATAAATGCATATTGTGGAAGGAACTCTGAAGACCAATCAAGGCGGAAATGAGGTGTATAGTGTAGTTAAGTCATTTGAAGGGAAAATATGTAAGAAAAACAAGATACAAAACAAAACAGCTGTGCAGGGAAGAAAACCAAACCCCCTCCCCCCTCCCAGAAACACACTCACATACACACACACACACACACACACACACACACACACACACACACACACACACACACACACACACACACACACACACACACACACACACAGCAAAAAAAGCACCAATAAAGTCAAACCAAAAATTGGGTATATTTTAGGATATTTTTTATATATGTCCGGACTTGAGGTCTTATCAGTGACATCATGTTATCAGTGATAACATTGATTTATTATACTGTATGTGAATATATTTGTTCCACGCCACAGGCTTCAAATTAAGTGTTCTAGTGGATGCACTAAATACCACCACCAAAATGCTATTTTACTTTGCAAATAAATAATACCTAATGCAAATGAAAAACAAGTTGCTTTAAACCATGCATAGAAAACCTTCCCCAAAGCCTGTCCTGGTACAGTACTTGCGCATCTGTTAATTGATTCTTTTGAAATCTTTATCCCTTTGTCTATGGACAGCTCATCTAAACCAGTTAAGATGGCTGCCAACACTGTCCAAGTGAAATGAAGGCCATTTCTCACTTGGGCAGCTTGACAGAGAACCATGGGTAATTGAATTCACTCTGTACTGTAAATCAGCAGGCCTGGAGTAATGACAGTGATCAACTCCAGGAAGTCGCTTAGACTAAGCTAGACCTTTCAGTTTCACAGCAGGCAGACAAAGTAGCAAGAAGTTAAAGTATAAGCTGGGTATCAATAATCATTTATTTTTAATTATGTCTTCTTTATATCAATAGTTGTGACATGCACTTCTGTTGTACCAAAAAAATACAATAGTTCCAGTTTGTCCTCCATATCATCCAATGTACCAGTTTGTCTCGTTATTGTGACCAGCTCTTAGGACAGCTGATGATGAAGAGGCATTTACCATATTACAGTCTATGGTCATAACTATGTGTTTAGTTTTGTATGAGTATCAAGAATGTGTACATGGTTTAGAGAATCTATATTCTCTGTTCTGTTTTTTACATGCCTTACCTCTATACAACAGGTTAGGTTTGTCCTCAAGAGTCCTTGCACACTTATCTAAATCAGTTCTCAAACACTCTTACTTCCCTACTTCGTTGTCAGTGTCTCTACTTTACAGTCAGTTTAGCAAAAGTGTGACAGTGTCAATAACTGATGCCCTGCAGCTGTGTGTCCACAGGGGCCATTCTCAAACCAGCCTTTCCTTTGCCTTAGCCGCTGAGTGGAGTTACCATTTCGGTTGCATCAGCGACGCTGAGAATTTCATTACAGAAGCCATCTGAAAAAGACATGCCGTATAGTGGTAATGTGAAAGAAGCTCTGTAAAAGCTTTAGAGTGTGTTTCAAGTACACCACACCTATGGACACCATTTGTATTCCCGATATGCACTTTTAAAGACAATCCATAACTCATAATCACCTTACATTCACTCGTGTCAGCAGACCACTTTTGCTAACAGAGGACACTGTTTTAATTAGTAACTCGGCAAGCTTCCCTCTCCCAGCTTGATGAAATATTTCCAGGCAGGACCTCTTGACACAAGTAGCCAGCTCTGCAGATGAAGAGTTGTTAAAGTCATCCCACTTCCCTCTTTGCTAAGTAGCTCTAGGACATACACACACTCACACAATGAATGGCTAGTGGACAGGTGTAGCTGAGGCCCGGCTAATGATTTGAAAGGTGATAATAATTAGAGAAACTGCAGCACTTGCTTTTCTTCACCTGTCAGCATAATAAGCATAGAGGGAAATCACCCAACCATCGACCTCCAATACAATGAATTACACAACACTAAAGTAGATTTGAACAGATGTAGACCAAAAGAAAATAAGTTCTTAGGGGCAGTGTGTCTGTTGTGTTTGGTTTACTGACTGACACAGATAACAAGCAAAAGGCAGAGTGGGGGAAAATCTGGAGAGACAGCCCCTTCAGTGGTGTTTTGGCGCACTTGGGTGCTCACTCACCGTTTTAAACACAACCGTCTTTTACCAGCTCCTCAAAGTCGGTGACAAGTGGAAAAAAGAGCAGGTGACCGTACCAGCAGAGACAGCTTCCTTCTCGTAAGCCGGATCGACGGACGTGTATATGTGTGTGTTTGCACCACAACTAGCTGGTGACTGAGGCAGTTGAAAGTCAAGGTTGTTCATTATAGAGAGATGATTCAGAATGCAAACAAGTGCTGATGAAATAAGGAGAGAATACATTCTCAGTGTCTTTGTAGTCTTTTTTTTATGTGCTCTGAAGGTTGTTTCTGTTGTTTACATCATTTTGCTCAGGGAAGGTCAGGCTAAATGGTAAAAGGACAGCATTTATACATGTAAATGGCCTGTTCTTATATTCCGCTTGTCTGGTCTTAACGACTACTCAAAGTTTTTTTACCTAGTACAGGAACCATTAACACATTCACTGTTGCCAAAGCTGCCATACAAGGTGCCACCTGCCCATCAGATAAACACCCACACACATTTACACTCCGATGCCGCAGCATCGGGGCAACTCAGGGTTAGGAGTCTCGCCCAAGGACACTTTGACATGGGACTGCAGGGCCTGCAGGGCCAGGCGACCGCCATACCCCCACACACACACACACACACAAACCCTGCAGTCCAGTATCTCGCCCCAGGACGCTTTGAAATGTAGACAGCATGGACCAGGGATCAAACCATGACAAGCTGATTAGTGTATGGCCGCTCTACCTCTTCAGCTACAGCTGTTCTGGAGCAACATTTCCTTCTTAGTTCCTCTGCCTAATCGCACCAGCATCTAAACCTGTGAGTTCTGAGAATGAGGTGATTCATTCCACCAAATCCCAGGACCGCTATCTCGGCCGCAATTTAAACCGCTGTTATTCAGCCTGTAATGCCCTCTACGATCCTTAAACACTGGAGCCTTTCACTCAGTTTGTGGAATGAGGCAAAAAATAAACTAAAACATAAATATCACGATGCCATCACAAATGACTCAGCAGTCAGTGTAGATAACATCACAAGGGGATAAAAAAATTCTCCAATTGTAAGTAATGGTTCACAGAAGCTGGCTGTTTCACAAAAGGACCATTTGGTATTTGGTAAAGAGCTTCTGATTCATGCCTACCATACATGCAGCCAGGAAAAGAGTTATCTGGCAACATGTGCCACTGTGGCCTTTGTCACACTGTAATTAAAGATAGCTTCTCATGAGTCATGCTGACAGAAGCAGACGCATACTACCCACCACCTCAGCTCCCACCATTACAGTAACCATCCATTCTGATAAAAAACAAACACAAGTTGTTGGGTGGGGCTTACCATGAGGCCTAATATTGTATTGTGAAGGCAATTCAGGATCACAGTATAGTGGCTGTTCATTTCAATGCCATGTTATTGTAACATAGGTTAATTGACAAAATACTTCCATCACTAAAACACTAACATGATAGAAAGGAAGTTTGCGGGCACCCGGATAACACAGTTGGTGCCCCTCGACGCAGCAGGCACGTGTTCGACTAAGACCTGCGGCCCTTTGCTGCATATCATTCCCCCCCTCTCCCCTTTAATTTCTTCAGCTGTCAAAATAACGGCCAAAACTACCCAAAAAATAATCTTAGAAAGGAAGTTTGTTTCAGTTCATGCTTGAATGAACTGAGCTGTACACATGTAGACAGCCACATTATAGTCATGCCATCCTATCTGTCCACCCACTGCATATCATCTTTTAGATAAGATCATAAAAAAAATGGTAAATGTGCAAAGAAAATCTTCCAGTAAAAGCAGCCTGTCCTTGTGCCATACACTTGACAAGTTTGCAGCTGCACCCTCTTAAGTAGACAGCACAATCAGTATAGTCACAGTTCCACCACTGTACTGAAGCACACTCAACCTTCTGGCCATACATGTTCAACATCTGGAAGTTATGCCATGGTATGGAAGCAGATATGTTCTTTCTCCCTACAGTATGGTAGAGTGAAGACAGAGACAGATGAGCTCTCTGGCTCGAGAGGCCACCTGGCTGCATCTATCCAAACGGACCAGAGCTTAACTCTTCTCTTTCTCTGCCCTCTGACAAAGCATTGCCCATTGAAACATTGAGCTGTAAGGTGAGAGGTCACACTAATAGCCCCACTCCATCTTCCTTCTCCTACACAATTTCCACCATTTCTGTCCATCACATAGTCTTACACTTTCTCTCTGTCTCGTCCTCCCTCCCTCAGTGACACTTTGGCCTATTGATCTGAATGACGGATGGGGCATTACTTGATCCATGCTGCAACAGCTATCAGGCCCATTCACAGATTGCAGCTGGTAATCATCCACATCAAGTACACACCGGTAGCAACCAAAGCCTTATTATCACCAGCGGATATCAGTGCCATTTTCTAAAGGCGCTTTCACATCTGTAGTTTGGGTCATTTGGTCCAGAGAGAAAAAAAAGATGTACATTGTTGCCTTTAAGTTCCAATGCGGTTCGTGTTCAAATTGACTTTTAACAAGTGAATCAAGAGCAGTATACATTAAGTTATACAAACTGACAAGTAACTCACTGATTGGACAGTTTTGTTAATCCTGCATCCTGCATCATCAGGACCCACGGGGGGAAACAAAGGTCTGGTGACTGACTGGGTGTTATTGTTCTCTGGTGTCACAAAGAGCTCACAATAATTATAAGCATTATTAGTATTATGACACGGCAAATCGAACCAATGATATGCACAGTAACAGGTTGTGACAACCCAAAAAATAAGTTTTTCCCAAAATATTAGAGATCTTATTAAGGTGGGATATATTTCACGCACTAAATGGCCTGCCAATGTACACACAGGGTTCAAGCTAATATTGCTTTTACAGCCACCGTAAGCAACTGAACAAATGCACCAGAGTTTGTTTTAACCAAACCAAACAGATCCGTTGTGAAAACACCCTACGACTCCATATTGACTAAATGTGACTATTTGTTGAACAACTTATTTGGTGACAGCTAAATTTAAAGTATTTCCACACAATATATGGAAGTCGATAAGGTGGCCAAGATGCTGTTGCTACTGACATAGGTGATCTTCTTTACAGCGTTAACCTAACCACTTCTCTGGCATATATTACCTTAATGAGGCTAAAAGGGTTTCCTATTCCAGAGGTCAGCCCATCCACAGTTTAGAAGGAAGAGCTGCCTCCCATCCAAGGCTCTTATTTAGACTTTAAATGCTATATCAGGGAACACGTTTTCTGACCTCCTCAACCTTTTCACACAAGCACCAGCTACGCTAACTGTATACCTGGGAGGAGCATCCATACACTGAAGACAAAAATATACTGTGTAAAGGTTACAAGTTTTTCTTGTGTAACTTAAAGCAAGAAGTAAATATAAATCAAGTCATCAACTAGCAGTGAGTTAAAAAGAAGAAACACAGTTGTAAATTTAATGCGAGAAACAGCAAAACGTATAATTATATAAAATGGAAGCTATTGTAGTGTATGCCCAAATAGCAAAATAGATGTCTGGAAAATCAAAAGTCTTATGCTTGATCATGAATCTGTCATATCACAATATTACAATAAGTAGCTTTTAAATATAGCATTGCTGAACTGCACAACCACACTGCTGTTTTCCATCTGATTAATTAGACCTCTGCTCATGTAGGGGTTGGGTGAAGCTATACGGATGTGAGGTCACCAAAACTTCATTGACCAATAAGAATGACAATGGAGACATTTCTCTCAACTTATGCTACATTTACATATGCTATTTTCATAAACGAACATTTCACCCTCTCCGTTGTCAAAAATAACATTGTGCACACTTGTCAGTTTTCAGAAAAGTGTTAGTTTACACAAACCTGTGTATATAAACGGTCAAGAGCATGCAAAACCTGTAGGTGTAAAAGCAGTATAACGAGAAGCTCAAGCCCATGTTAGCCAATTAGAAACCTGAAAATTACAACGAATAATCAATGAATCACTTACTCCTTCTCTTTTGAACAAAGATGGGGACAGGATCATACTGTGCGTGCAAACAAAGTTAACCAAAATCTCCACTCTGGCCGGAGCTTTTAGAAAGAATCGTTTTCAGAGGCTTCAAAAAGTGACATTATTAAATAGTTCTACAATCTTTTTTTTGTTCTTGTGTCCCACACATGGAAACAATTTAATCTCTGCATTCTGCATTACATATATTAAACATATATGTCAACTACACCTATTTTTGGTAAAATGAACACAGTTAATATGTACACTAAATCACAAGAAAAAGGAAAGTTCCAGTGTAACACCATTTATGTCTCCGACATTTTGTTACTAAAGAATGCTAATAGCACTCTCAAGCAATCTGGACACTAAATTAAGGAAGGTCACTTTGCCTCATCTCCTGCACTGATGGCTGAGCATACAGAAAGGATGACTCTCCAGACTCTCTACTGTGAAATACTGGAGATGAGGGGAAATCAGGGTCAAGTCCTGGGAAGACAATCCCACTTAAAGACATTTAGGGAAGACTTCGGTGTGCGGGATAGCCAGAGGCTTGTATATTTGTATTAGGCTGTGTGTGTTTGCGCTTTTCCTTTAATGCTTTTAGTGAATAAATGTCCGCAAATGTTAAAAAAAATCACCCAAAGTGACAGAACTTTGCTGATACAGGATTTTGCACAATCACCTGCTTTCCGGCAACAGCATGAGCCCGCTTGCCTTATTCCCACTTCCGGCCACCCCTTTCTCTCCCCCTCACTCCTGTGGTTGTCCTAGGTGTGCATTGAGACTCGGGCACACAGCCAAACAGCCACAGCCACTGAAAGCGTCCATCCAAAGGCCTCAATTTTCACCCCAGCGTGTGGACCCTGCATCATGCAGCACTTTTCAATTAGACAGAACGGAAGGCAAAGCCGGGTGTGATGCGAACAACCTTTCATTAAACCTCGGCGGTTGCTGTCATATTGTGTGCATGCAAGAGATTACTTCAATTCCATATTTCCTTCCCTTTAGTTCACATTTTCTGCATTCTCAATCCTGTAACCCCAAGGGCAAAAAGTGTGTGGGGACAAGAAAAGAAAAAGTGTCAGGAATTCTATTTATTTGAGCAGGGAGTCAAGCAGAACGTATGATCTCCACCTGCTAGCTGTGGATTCAGCCCCTAGCCATGATGCCAGGATGCATGGTGTGTGCATGTGAGAAGCTAAAGCTGACAATATCACAGCATTGTATGGTTTACTGAAGCAAATAGGGAATGGGATTACAGCTGACTATTGATTAAGTGAACGTGTGAGCATTCCCCCCCGCCCACACAAACACACACACACACACACACACACACACACACACACACACACACACACAGAGTAAATGTCAGTCCAACACAACAGTGAAGAACAAGGCAAAGTATCCTTACAATCAATGTGATGGCACTATACCAGCTTAATAGCACCTCTCTCCTTCCTGTTTCATTTGGTGCTTTTCTTTGTTGTTGCCATGGTAATCATAATTCCTATAATTTATTCAATTGCACCTATCCCCTTGGATATCCAATACCTGTTTTTTCTGTTTCAGAAGCAAGGCAGCAAGCTACCTGTGACTGCTGGGAATAGACAACATGGTCCAGTTTGTAATCAATACCTGTGTGAGGCAAGATAAGGCATCCATAGGACATTGCTGCTGTTTGTGCCAGAAATAAGAGAACATGGCAATAACAATCTTAGGTTGGCAGAAATATGTACTTTACAATTTCACTGTATTGACTTGCTGCCAACTCTTATAACTCATAATCAAAGTCAGATCTTAATTCGAAGCAGCAAAACCATTCCATCCCATTTACCTCTGTGCCTTGGCCCACTTACAGCAGCACAGGCAGCATAATGGAAAGCGGGGCTGATTTGGTTAGAGAATGCCTCCGCTGTCTTTTGAGACGTAAAATGCCTCTGAATTTGGTCAGTAATCACTATTTGCTCTGAAGAGAAATGTATGGCTCATAGCAATGGAAACTGAGCCTAACCTGATGGAGAGGCTGTACGTAAGTGTGCCTCTGTGTGTGTGTGTGTGTGTGTGTATATGTGTGTGCATGCAACTACTGCATGTGTCGAGCTGTATCTGTGCCCTACCCTATCCCAAACTCCATGTGTCTGGCCTTCGTGATTCGGTAACTTAGCAGGTCTAGATACACTTGGCATGGAGCTGTCAGTCAAGCCCTGGTAGCTGTGTGCTTCCTGACCTTGCCGGGCCGTTCTCAGCATCTGTCCTCTAGCCATTACTGTCACATCTCACACGCCAGGTGATATGTCTGAGCCCATCTGAAATAACATATAGAGGAAGATAGAGAGTGGAAACAGCTCCTGTCTCTCTAGCCGGCAGATATTTACCATCCACACAGAAAGATACACTGTGTAGTGTCTTACTAAGTGATGAGACGGCGAGAGAAAATGTTATGTTGTTGTGCTTTGTCTCCATGTCTGCTTATGTATATTGTCTTTAACTATAGTTTGTAGTACACTAATATTTTGGTTAGAAATGGGGATGGAAAAAAATAATTCACGTTTGATAAATATGAATGAGTAAGATTTGTCAGGAATACTGATGCTGTTTGCTTACATTTAGTTGAGGTTAACTAGATCTTATATCTGCATTGTCAGGTAGATGAAAGGTCATTGCCACTTGATTTGGGAGCAGAAGACATAGAGACCTTCCTCTTATTTAGCTACTCTGCTTGGATGCATTTTAGGAACAAAACAGAAACCATCTTCTGCATTTTCAGTAAACATTTAAGAGGACAGATCAGAGGAGGAGGATCAGATATGCAGTAATAGCAAAAAGCTAAAATTTAACCTCCTCTTGGAAGCTAAACATTCCTGCTTTTAGATCTCAGGTGCTGTATTTTACCTCAGTGCGGCAGTATTGTGTTGCTGTAATGAATATATACTCTTCTCTGACTGCATCACAAATTTAAACAACAGGGTTGTGTCAATTTAAAAAGATGAAGACCTGTCAGAATGTAGGCACAGGTTAATTAGAGAACGACTCAGACACAGCCTCAAGACAGAGAAGAAAAGGAACTTTCTTGCTGCGAGACAAGCCAAGCCAAAGATCTGAGACTCTGCCGAGCTTCGGCTGCTTCAGCAGCCACTCCGCCCCCAGCCCTGAAACTTTTCCACTTGGCACATTTGACACCCACTCCGCAGGATGGGATGAGTGCTGGGCACCCTTGAAGTTTCAATGACAAGAAACTTTTCCATCAGCACACCCACAGTGCCTGCTTGTGATCACAGCGGCTTTCTGAAAAGCCTGGGTCGGAAAAGCCAGTGGAATAAATAAGCCAAACTGAGAGGAAAACCAAACCAATTTGAGAACATTTGATTCAGGATGGAGGAGAAATTCTCGATGAAAGGGTAATAAAAATGAAGAGGCAAGAGACAGACAGGGGGATAGAGAGTGTCAGGGGCAAGCCCTATTGATCTAGAGGCTTAATTAACCATCAGATGCCTCTGACACAGCCTCTGATCTTCTATAATCAGTGGCAGAGTGGCACCGTTCTGGTGGAGATGGTGGGGAGGAGATAGGAGCGAAACAGGAGAATGAATGGAAGAAGGGTGGGAAGGGAGAAAGTGTAGTTTATTGACAGATTACAAATTCACTCCCTCCAAGGAGAGAAGATGGGAAGGATGACAGGATGGGAGGTGAAAAAGGAGAAAGAGTGAGCAACGATGAGTTCATGAGACGGTGGGGAGGAAAAATGGCGAAAGGAAGAGTTCAGAGAAAGAAACGTGGGGAAAGGAGAAAAGACAAAGAAGAAGAAGAAATAATAATATTGTGTGGAAAAAATGTTATGGAGAGGGAAGTTAAGAAAACAAAAGCCTACTGTGTGTGTTGAGAAAAAGAGGAATGGATTCATGCGTCTACACTGCATTATCCCCTACAAACAGGTCCTCCCCACACTGATGCTATCATCTTCAGCTTCTGTGAGTATGCATATGTGAAAGGTCCGTCGATGTTAAGATGACAACAGCGAGTGACCGACGATTAGATTGCCAATTCTAATATAACCGAAGATACGCGATCTTAGAGTGCTCATGTCAAGTGGGTAGAATGGAAATTGACCCGAGTGAAAGCAGTCAGGAGTGGAGTGAAGGCAGGGAGGATTGGGGATGACGTTAATCCCTGAGAGGTTTGAATAGTGAAATAGCGTACCTTGGGATGCAGAGTGATGAGGGGGGATGGAGCTTTGAAGGTGATGCAGGTTGGGGGGTTTAAGAGAAGGAGCTAGCTAAAGCATAGAGGGGCTGGGGTGAATGTTAAAATTGATGAGGGGATGCCAGATTACAGACATGATTAATTCAGAGGGGGAACTATATTCAATGAGCATGAGGTTAGCAGGTCAACCACACATCCTATCAATGGGAATGGGGAGTGATCGGCCAGAAAAAAATCCAATTTGTGGAGTTATTTTGTCTGTTACGGGATGAAAGAGACATAAAGATGCTGAAAGGGAGGGTGAAAAAACCTTACTGATATATGACTCACCAGTGCGATCGATCATATTAGCCAGCCGTGGGGAGTTGCTGTGCAAGCCTTCAATTGTTTCGTATGGAGAGTTGGAAATCCGGCGCTCCTGGTTGTCCTGTAGAGAGGTCACTGGATGCTCTAAAACTGGAGGACTGCAGGGGGCTACCTACAGAAATCGGGAGGGAGATGAGGAATAGGGCTTATAAAATGATACAGTGCCAAATAAATGTTCCATTTAGTATGATGAATATTATTTTTCTTTACCATAACCATTTTAGGTGTATTCACATTCGTACTTGAAAGGTTATTCTCAAACACAGAGCCTTAGTCTGCAATGTCTGTGCTTGTCAACTGACAAGAACTGAATATAGTAATAGTAATAATTCACTACTTCTAGTATACTACTTTTTCTACTGCACGTTTGACAATCACATATACATCGTTAAAGAACAATTGAGCTCTTTTCATCTTGCATTCCTCTGATATTAAAATACCTGTAAATCCCATTGAGACTCATAGAAGGTCCCGGTCGTTAGTCTTTATCCAGCCTATTGTTTAACTTTTCATCCTGCTTTTGGCCTATGACAGAATCAGTATCCCAAGTGAAAGTGGTAGTGTAGACACAAATCCAAAACACAGATTTAAAAAGAAAAAAAAAAAAAGGTGTTGAATAAGTTGTTTATTGATTAATTTTGCGATGTGCATGTACCGTCCAGGAAGCTATACGCACACACAAACAAAAAATTCACACACAAAGGTTGAAGTGGGTTGGAATAGTATGGCTCCTAATGTGAAGCCATCAATACTCCAGAAACATGGAACTGGGGCTCCAGCGTCCTTTTCGGCTTACGTGGGTATTTTCTGGCTCAGCAGTGTGAAAAGGCTCCTGTAATAGTCCGAGCTGGATAAAAGTCCATGGATTTCCCATAGGCTGATAGACAGCTGTCTCTAACAATAAACTCCAGTAAATGGACCAGTGACATTTGCCATGTGGTCGATACGCCGCACTGCTGGTTATTCAGCCCACTGTACACTCAGTGCATGTGTCAGTCTTGGCAGGGGGACATGGTTAGCGGTTAGTCTTTGGGTCTGGGACCACTGGGCTCAGATACTGTGTCCAGTCTTTAAAAGCCAATAGTCTGTCAAAAGTGGTATTTTTAGGATATAGACAATGGAGCTACCACAGCAGGAGTCAGAAAGTAGAGAGGGAAATCAAATCCCAATCACATCCACGTGCAAAAAGTTAGAGAATAAAGCTGGAGCCCTGGTCTTATTTCCCAAAATGCTTTGTAGCAGCCTGTAGGCAGCCGGGGGAATGCACTGGAGAACTCACTGAATATGACCTATTACAGATAGCTCCCTTACAGCTAGATTGTCTTGTGCAGTTCAACTTTGTACCTCAAGCATGCTTTAAACCAGGAGGCCCGGGCTAATATTGATGTCTCACAACACTCTGCTGGCTTACGGCCAAGAGAAAGGGGAGTAAAAGATCAGACAACCACTGCCGCAGGAAGATAGGAGAGCAGGGCGAGAGGAGGAGAGAAGAAGAGGAGGAGGTGGTGGGGAGTTTTTGGTAAACAAATGGAAGGAATAACAAGAAAAAGGAAGATTGTGGGGGTGTTGGAGCTGGGGCCCCAGCGCACTTTGGGTGCTGCCAAGTTGCCTCCTCGTGGGAGTAGCGTAACCTGGAAGACGCATTGCAAGGTAGAGGGACTCTTTAATATAAAGAGAGGTTTAATGAGGTTGAGAGCACCAGACTTTATCGGGACAGAGTGTTGATAAGAGCAAGGAAGGAAAGTGTGTGTGTGTGTCTGTGTGTGTGTATATGTGTGTGTGTGTGTGTGTGTGTGTGTGTGTGTGTGTGTGTTTGAGTGTGTGTGAGTGATGGGTCAACACAATTACAATCAAAGTGACGTCCAATGCCAGGCTTATTATTAAAAGCATGTCCCCGGATGATTTACACTCAATAAAGCTCAAATTGACTTTAACTTAACCGCTCTATGCCTTTTTTTTCTGCTTCAGATCTGTCATGAGCTGAAAGAAGTAAGATGGAGTGTTTCAGGTAAGAGGTAGGGATATGTGTTGAACAGAGCAGCTGAGAAGCAAATTATATGAAACTAGGTAAAGAATGTGTCAGGACGAATAGATCACTGAAAGACCACTATATAACTATCGCTGAGCTCTGAACAGGTTTATTATTCATTGGCTTCCATGGCAAATAGACTTTGGAATCAATTTAACAGCGGCAAAATGGCAGCTATGTAATCTTTGTGTATCCAGTATTAATTAAGTCTGCCTCTGTGCATGCTAATGCTAGCACACTGCATATGTTTACTGACCTGTGAATGTTTACTGACTAGCGCAGGACAAGCTTTGACATTTTGATGTCAAATCTGCACTCTCTGCTTCCACCTGATATTTGATATCATATCACAGTAGGGATTTAACATTTAGGTCTTTCCCAAGTAAAAGTCTTTTGATATTGTACCATGCAGGCACACATGCATTTTGTCTTTCCTGCAGCAGGGGCTGCAGGCTAATAAAGTATTGACATGAACAGAAGAATTGAATAGTTAGAATGAGCCTCAATTGTCACAATTGCAACATAACACAGAGAAAATGCCTTGTGGTACCACAGTGTTAAAACCCAACAACAGCTAAATTGAGTTGACCAAGAAGCTTATATGTCCAAAAGTGGATGTGGTCCTTTGTTTTTCAGTTTCTTTGCTGAGATGTTGGTCTTCTTACCACCGGTTCTCATCACCTCATCATGTCTCTAATCTGGTTTAATCTAGTCATTTTCCAAGTGGATTATCCTGTTGACAGAGGGAGAGGGCAGGGCACTTACACTGAGCCCAGTCAAGATCCTCTGCTGCTCAGCTCCCATTGGACACACTAAGCATGCCCGTGTGTGTTCAAGGTAATGCTGTTATTTGTCTGAATATGCGTGTGTGTGTGTGTGTGTGTGCATGCATACCTGTATTCACGTGCATATATGTTTGCATTGATATGCTTTTGGGCTAAGTGCAGAATCATGGACTAATGTGTTTTGCCTGAGCAGCAGCATCTCCCTGCCCTTGAGTACTTAGTGAGGGAGGAGAAGCAGTGTGTTGACAGGGCTAGTCTTAAGCTGTCAACCACGGCTAATAACATCTAGTCCATGGCCACTTCCTGGCCTTCTATCCTGGTCTCAGCCTGTTGTAGTGGCTCTAATCCAGTCAACCTCCATCATAATGCTGTAATTACAATCCTTAAGCTACTGCATCCTGCCCCAGGCAAACGTCCCCTCTCTAATGGCTATACACCATTTTCATTAGCTTCTCACATCCACCTACAGCCTCATCTAAAGTCAGTGCTTCCCAAAGTGGGTGACCAAGTCTTTTAGGAGTTCTTAGCAAAACTTCAATTTCACAAAAACATCATTCTGAGATGGAATCAGCACAATAGCAGGGTAAGTGTTTGGAGGAATTTCAAGTTTACAAACTCATGCTATGTAAGTTAAGACAGTCATACCCCGGGTCTCATTCAAATCAGTGTCCAACATAACCTCATAATCTTACCAGGCAGAGGAGTACTTCTTTGTGAGGGAATTTTTTGTTTCAGGGCTGTGTCCTTTTGGAGGTCGGTGGTCCAACCACAGCTTTTGCATACTTCCCAGAGAGATAGATAGGCTAAACTAGGCTTTAGCATCTATGTTTATGGCGCCTGCAAATATCTTTGTTTACATTGAAGGTGCAGCTAAACTTAAATGCTTTTGTGTAATTCATCAAGTTCTACCGAATCTTCTTTAAGTTTGAGAGTTGTGCTGCTCCTGAGTTTTTTTGTCCTGCAGAAACTACATGAAAACAAACCTAGGGTCTAACTCAACTTGTTTTCATGATCCATGCCACTGCCATGCACCCGATACATTTTAGGATTTGAGTTCTGCACGCTACTTTCCATTATTGCTACAACTTTATGCAAATGTCCTCCGACAGGATGCAATCAACAACCATGTGAGCCAATGATGCTCAAAAGCTCAGAGTTGTTGACTTGTCAGCACCACTGAAGTGGAGCAAGGTCTGCTTCTAGCAGCGATAAAGGACCGCAAAGTCTCAGGCGACATTGTTGTATTACAACGGTTTAACAATGCATACCTCATTTAAAATTAGACAGAAAACACACTTCATGTATATAAAAATGTGTATACGTGAGGATCCAAAGCCAAATTCATTGTGTGTGTCTTTCTGAAAACAACAGCACAGTCAGAGAAGAGTCTCAATTACATGCTTAATACAATTATATAAGATTTAAGATCGGCCAGAGCTTGCCTACTACTATGTATCTGTATGTTGGAATGCAAGGGTCTACAGCCAAGCTCTGTGAAGCTGCACTGATAAAAGCTATCATTAGAATGGTAACGTGCTCATGGTAACAATTCTAACATGCTGATGTTTAGTTATGTTTCCCATGTTCACCATCTTTTAGTGCATTAGCATGCTAACAATTGCCAATTAGCATAATGTACAGCTGAGGGTGATGGGAAATTCATTATTAAAAGTTTGACTTGATTAGGGTTCTAAATTACAGGTTATGACCGTTCATCCTTTGGAGAATGTGTGTGCTTAATTTCATGGCAATCTATTCAACACCTTTCGAGACATTTCACTCAAACCCTTATACATCAGCCTTTTGGTGGCACTAGGGGTTTCAACGGATCAGGAAAGTCGGTAGGTTTCATCCACTGGGTATCATAAATTTCTGTACATAATGTCATGGCAAGCCACCCAATAATTATTGAGATATACCAGTGGAAAAACAATTAGATCAACATTGCAATCCACAGAATTGTGCTTGTAGCATGGATAAAAACCTAAATCAACACAAAAACATCCAAATGTATACACAATAGCTTAATTAACACCATACGGCTAAATATTGTTGGGTTCACTACCTTTATAACCAGTTACAAGGCTACAACATATACAACGCTGTCATCTTGTCATTTTTTGCTTACAATGTTAAAATGTTACAACTTATAGTAAGATGAATTGCTGTTGTAGTATCGATTCCATTTTACGTGAGCTAGTTTTTTTAAATGTTCACTCAACAAGTATTTTACATTACATTTCCTTTTCTCTCTTCAGCAGGCACTTGTAATTCTGGTTGCAACCTGTCTAGAGTTGTGTCGTCGTTGATATTAGCCAAGTTAAAGCACAGAGCAATACTATTACATACAGCTAACAAGTGAAAACAGCATGTACTACACTGCAATTTGAAAGGAATTAAGAGGAATGTTAGTGTGTGTGTGTGTTCTAGAATTGTTTGGACTTTCTAAATTATAGAGTCTAGTCTAGACTTACACTAACTGTAAAGTGTCTCGAGATAGCTCTTGTTATGACTTGATACTATATATAATATTAAATTGAATTGAATTGTGTGAGTGTGTGCATGCGTGTGTGTGTGTGTGTGTATATTCACATACACGTGTGTGTTTTGCTTGGGTTTTTAACAGACACTTCACTTGGGCAGTCCTCCATAGTGCCCAAGCAGCCCACTCTACCACCAGATTCAATATATTATTTTCTCAATTGGTCCTATCGAGTTTCCCCTGCTGCTCCTAAATGAGTTAGTCCTCAGAGAGCCAGCTGGGAATGAGGGCCCAGCAGCGCTGGAATTGCATTTCTGCTGTTCTGCGATGTACTTTCCTCAATTTAGTCACCACTTCATTGCAAACTGCATTTCCCAGAGTGCACCGCCTTGTGCCCACACTCTATCCACTTCCCATGAATCACTGCTATTTGCTTTGACAGCATTGACGCTGTAGTCCCTCCAAATCATGATCTAACTTCAATCACTCCATATTAAGCAGGGGGGGGGGTGGGGGGCAAGGTCGACACAGATTTCCCTCCCTGTCTCTTAGTTCTGATGTGGGCCAGCATCTCAATGTTTTAAGGTCACTCCCAGCCGTGGTCAGCTCAATACTAATAAAACCATAATTTACTAGGCCAGGGCTCTGACTGATAGCTCTCTCAAGGCTCTATCGATCAGCCTCTCTCTCATCCAAGTGAGCATCTTTTGTCAGGGCGAGCCACTTCCTTCCCACTTGTCTCTTTGCATAAACGTTCTCTTGTGACTAACAAGCAACGCTTTTGGAATGGATTACAAACAGGGCTATTGGCATGCCGAGGAGACTCTTTTGGTGCCCTTTTATATACAGACTAAGCTTTTACATCCACCCTCTTCCAGAGTGAACTTATCTAACATGTTTGCAAGCTTCTATGATGCAACAATACTAAGGTGAACGCAGGCAATAAAGTGTTTGCCGCTCTGATCTTTCTCCTTTACCCCCTGCTGCTTCTCATCCATAATAAAGCAGTGTTCCAGCCTGACCATGTTCCCTAATGGTTAGTTGTGAAATGGATGAGTATGGTATCAGATAAAACAATAAACTCTTTTAGAAGAGGTCACTCTTGCTTTTTCTCTCTATTCATGCTATCCTGACATCCTTATGCATCATGCTGTTATGAGCCTGTCACATTCCTTCAATTCAAAGCACTGCAGTTAATTAGCTGTCATGCATATCAAGTCCACAGCAGTGTAGAAAATGTCACAATGACACTAGTTAATTTGTCGAGGGACAACTGCTGGACATTTCTACAAATGTGGTACTACGTCAGTGGCTTAAGGAAATGAGAAAACATGAAACCAGAACTGGGTTTCTCACGTGACTAAATGCACTGGGCATGGTTTCTTGTCCCACATGGTATTTACATAATTGTGGTTGCTGGACTGGGAAGTCTTTCAAGTGGTCAAAAGAGGTGCTGCTTTACATAAAAACTTTACATTTATGTCTTGAGGCGGTCTTGACGGCAAGCTGTGCTGAGACAAGCACAAAAAGAAAGTGAAAGTTAAGAAATATCTAAAGCAAAGTACCGAAGTGATAGCACTGTGGTCCTTAGGCAGAAGCTTCTTCTCATGAATTATCAGAATAACTCTTTGACGAAGCACCACAAAGTAAAAATAGACTGTGAAATTCACCTCAATCTGTAGATGTACTATCTCAAACACAGACAGGGAATATGGGAAAAAAATTCTTGGAGGAAGTGTGTTTTTGTTGGTCGGATTAATTCAGTGCTTCATTGAAAAGTTGCTGGAGCGCTGTCAAGGACAGCAAAAAAAAACACAAGACAGCCAGTCTGTCAGCAATAGTCTATGTCCGCTGGAGATATTCGTCATAAATAACATCTCAAATGCACAGAGAGGCGTATGCGTATGTCAGGTGATGAGTTTCAAATAAGAGAAATGAAACACAGCCACAAGCATGCTTACCATCAGCCTGTCAGCTTTTAGATGCTGGTGTGATAAATATCTAACTAGTGTCATGGCCGTTGCAATAGACAGAAATAAACATCCACCATTTTGAGAAAGTTAATAAAGAGGATAAAAGGGAGAGGTGTGTGTGTGTGTGTGTGTGTGTGTGTGTGGGGGGGGGGGGGGGGGGGGATGTACACACAGATATAAAATCCGTCTTCATCCTTATAATTTAAAGCTTTAGTGGGTAACATTTTCATATAAATGAACGTCCATTACTTTCAAGCTGTTGCCAAATGAGTTGCTACAAAGCTAATTAAGACCATCAGCTCCACACAACTCTCTCTGTATTTCTCATTACAACTATGTCCAGCCGATTGTGTCGTCCGGCAACTTTTGCACAGAAACTCGAGTGACAGTAATGACCTCTTCTGAAGAGTCCATCCTGTTTTTTTAATCCTCCGTGTGCTCCTTGGCTTCTAGGAACAGCGTGGAGGGGTAGGGGCAAGGCTTGTATCATGTGGATGCAACAGTGGTGTTGTCATTGCAGAAACTACGCACTATAGCTTTAAAATGTCACAAATAAGCTGCTTTATTTTTCTAATAATCCTTTTTGTATATAAATTAGTTGTATTTCCTTATAAACAGACTTCTTTGTTCTTTTTATATAATGATTCACAGATATAACAGATTTAGCCACAGATAAAGGCAGAGAGCCTTTAGAGAGTCAAATAAACTCCCAATTTAAGAGACTAAAAACAATGGAAGGCAGAAATATGAAAACTAATCTAACACTTTCAATAAGCAAACTATTGTAACAGAGCTGCATTTGATTTCATTTACAGGACTTTGGGTTTGGGACTCGATAATCAGACTTTGCACTAAAAACGCAGAAGAGGGAGAACATTCAGGAAGTGTGGCTGTTAAAAAAAATTGAATTAAATTGACTTTTCATAAATGTAATTGCTTAAACACATGTGACGATATATTAATAGAACTCAGATATAGAAGGAGAAATTAACCAGACTCTGAAGCAGCCATGCAATTACAATGCTTCAAACAAATTGCTAGTGACCAATCATATCGCTTGACTATCTGGGGCAGAATGGTACTTTTTCATACAAGGGCTATCTGTGGAACCAGAACAGAGGGAAAAGTAATTGTTCCAGTACAAAGTGTGTGGAAGTGATATAGAGAGTGTGTATCTGTGCTTTTGTGTGTACTGTGCATATTGGAAATGTCATACTTGTTTTGCCTACCATTGTTTTGTGTCTGATTGCACATCAAATGCATTATAAGACATAGGTAATAGGGCTGATTTTCAAAAGTAGGCAAAACCGACCAAGGACATTTAGCTACTTACTGTATTTAAGAAGCTTCAGTCGCTCGTCTGACTTTGATCTTGTGGCTTTTAACTTACTGCTTCTTTTTTAGGCTTGGATAGACGCAATACGAGTCTAGAGTTGTCAGATTCTCAATCAGCCTCATAGGGACCTTCTGGTTTTGTGTTACATTAAAAAATAATCCTCATACAGCGCGGCACTCTGCTTTGTTAGACCTGAATACATCCTTAATCACGCTGAAGTACTTTTTTTTTGTTCCAAGGTCAGGGAAAAAAATCTCATTTTAACCCAAGGCAAAGGCCACTCATTGCCACTGCTTTACAATGGCAGTAAAAATAGACCAAGCACTTTACCTCAGACATGAGCATAATCATCAGCAGTATGAACCAGCCTATTGAAACACTTGCCTTCACCTCTGAGAGGATATGCCTGGAAGTCCTGCTGAAAGCAAATGGGCTTCTGGGAGACCTTGGGCAATATGTTGAATTGTACGTATATACGCGCGCGCGTATGTGCGTGTGTGTGTGTGTGTTTTGTTGGGATTATAAGTATATTTGTGTGTGCCTGCTTGTGGAGAGGCTACTCTGAGCGGTCACACAGTCCTGACACACAAAGAGAGTGTCACATAATGCATGTGATATTTACATTAATGTGTTTCATGTTTGTATCATAGTGAATTTTCTGCTGTCACACTTTCAGTTGCATCACATAGGAGAAAAACGTATTCCAAATCAGTGACTCGTCTGTGCTTTCGGTTTTGCAAACACCCACCGAAACGAGCCAGCTTAAACTACCAAGAAACATTACAATGCAATGAAAAGTTTGATCATATTTTAGGATACAAGACAAAGACATTATAAAATCAATGCAATTTTCAGGGAGTGAGGTGGCCTGGATACCCTGCACCAATCAAAGCCCACCCCCCTCACGATGCATTAGGCTGTGCTACTCAGCTCCTCTCCCCTGCAGACAGTGATGGATCTGATTCATTTCCATGGTGGCCTCCAGTGCTCACTCCCATTCGGCTGGGTGACAGTGGCAAACTGGTGCTGGCTCCCCACATATCTGCATGGCCAACACAGCAGAGCGGGGGAGAGGGGGGGTTGTAACTGCCGGCCGGCTGTGTCGACATTTAACTTCTGCTTTCTTATTTGAGGTTCGCAACTAACCTTAAATTCTTCATTTATAATCTTATATTTTCTACTCTGAGTATATTCAAATCTCCTCAATTGACTTTACGGTACGTTTTCAAACCAAAACAGTGGATATTTACTACTGTAGGATGTCCTGTATCGGGAGATTAATAGACGGAATCTACATCTCTTTCTCCTTTTGTTTTACACACTTTTTGCAACATCTTTCTCTGTAACATCATTAGTATAAAAATGTCCTTCTAATTTATTTATTAAAAGTGAAATAAACTTGAATGTAAGATTGTCATTCTTCCACCTACAAAGTGGTAGTATAATAATAAAAAAATCCATTTTGACTGTCTCTGAAAATGTGTTTGTGACCTTAACTTTTTACTCAGCGTCAGTCTGTCTGCCTGCTGGTGAGGGATTAAGGAGGACAGTGGAGTGACTGGACCGAAGTGATAGAACGCACTGAACCTTGTGGCTGAGCTATCCCCGGGGGGACATGTGTCCTCTCCCATAGTTTGAATTTGGGAGGGGCAGAGAGAAAAGAGAAAGCTGTGTAGACCGAAAACAGCCCGCTGTTATAAAAAAATGCATGGGGCAGCGGTGATGTGCTTCAGGTACCGCTAAAACACTGAGATACAAAACATTCAGTTGGAGTAAGAGATTCATTCATTTCTAGGGTTGTTAGATGAAAAAAAGATTACATAGCGATTTATAACAATATAACAAAGGATTTTACATTACTGAAAAAAATACCACTGTAGCAATTATTTTATCTTTTTATGACGAAAACTATGAGACACATGGTTATCTTAAAAGGTAATCTAACCATGAGGGTGAAGTCACATTTCATGAACGCAAAAGTTGAGCAATACCTAAATAGTTGAATGCAGTTTTAGTTGTGTTTCTCAGAGTTTCCACATTTCCCATTCAACTTGTGGCTTAAAAAAAAGAGATAGATAGATAAAATATCGGTTGGCATCTCTGATGTTTATCTGTGTTTTAAGCCCCCAACGTCTCCTTCCAGGCAGTGCTGGCTGGAAGGCACTGGGATTAGGCGATGGTTAGGGTTAGGGTTAGGTGCCTTGAAGTCAACGGTCACAATGCTTTAAACACCATTGGCCTTAATTGTTTTAGTAAACAGTAATGCCACAATGTATGGCAAATTATTAGTGACACCTTAGAGAATCCAACTCTGGCTGTATTTATACTATGGTCTACCTGGTAAAATAAAAACACGTTGGGGTGGGGGTAGGTGAAAACTCTCATTAAAACGAGAAAAAAAAACAAGAGCAGGGGCTGATGTGTGGTGAGTAGAGAGCGAGATGGAGCGCTCGGAGAAGGAGGGCTTGTAGGGAGGGTGAAGGACAGAGATGGGGGACTGGGGCTCAGCGTGATACTCCAAACTGACACACAGCCACAGGACACAGGCTCCAATTAGAGTCACAGCAACACTAATCAAACCTGATCTACAACCTCTGGCTGCAGGGCGAGTGAACGTGCGTGAGTGTGTTGTATTCACACATGAATCCACAATTCTGAAATAAAGTCCCACTGTGCGTTGCATTTCAGTGAGCTAAATCACGTTTGCATTCATGTTGGTTTTTACTCCAGTATGTGAGAGAACACAGATTCGCTTTAAGAACAGGTAGGCTGGTATTAGTTCAGTATTGCAATGGCCATTTCATGAAGTGTAAATCTCCTCGCCTCAATATCCTCGTCTGTTGCTTAATGGCAAACGTCCACCTAGCCGCAATACATATTCCTTTATCTGCCTATCCTACAGTGTTATTCTGCGGGCCTGTCAATCATAACTCAGTGAAGTGCTTCTTAGATATCATATCAAGGCCCACCGTGGGCAAAGGAAACCATACCGAGAATGGAGGGAAATGTGAGACGTTATCACAAATCTCACACAGGAAATGGGACCGTTTGAAGATTTGCAAGGTGGTGTGGTCGCTTCATAAAGTAAATGGACTGTTTTTATTTAGCACTTTTCTAGTCTCAACGACTAATCAAAGCGCTTTTACATTTAGTAACCATTTACTTTTAGGAAACATTCTCCATTCACACACATTCATACACTGTGGCCGAGGCTGCCGTACAAGTTGCCGCCTGCTCATCAGATAAACACTCACACACATTTACATTCCGATGTACACTTCAACATGGGACTGGGGTCTTGAATCGAACCACCAACCTTCCGATTGGCAGATGACTGCTCTACCACTGAACCACAGCCGGCCCAAAGACCTGACTCAATCTGACTCCTCCGTCTCTCGCACAAGAGTGTGACTCCTTCCTGACTGTTAGGCTACCTCATTGGTTTTGGACACGTGCCGAGCCACGATGAGCTGAATCATCCCTCGCTTGTTGCCCTCTACCGACATGGACATGCGCAGTGTTTCCATGGCGTCCTGGTTGCTCATCCCATGCAATGACTCCCCATTGACTGCAATGAGCTGGTCGTTGACTCGTAGACGGCCATCCTACAGACAAACACCATCGGAGAGAAGTTAGATCTGAGTCATAGCATTGCTGAATTCTTCTGTCATGTCATACTGTCATGATTAGATTTGAACAGGACCAACATGTGCATTCACCAGCTGCTCCAGAGAGACAATTTCAGGGATCACATGTTCACTTTCACTCACCAAATCTTGTTTCTTTTTACATACATTTTTATGTCTAAACATTGTAAAAAAAACATTTATATTTATGAACACTTACAGTTAACAGTAATAAACGTTATGGAATTTTTTCCCCAAGCAACCTATTCAAAACATGGTATTTATGAGAAGTATTCAGACCTTTTACTTAAGTTAAGTACTAATACCTCACTGTAAACATACTCTGTTACAAGTAAAAATCCTGCATTGAATGTGTAAGTACTATCAGGAAAATGTACTTTAAAGGTGCTCTAAGCAATGTCAGCGGGTTTTAGGCTGCAATATTTCTTGTCACATACAGCAAACATCTGTAAAAAACCTCTGCTCACTATCTGCTAGCTGCCTGTCCCCAGAACACACTGTAAAAAAACATCTGCTCACTATCTGCTAGCTGCCTGTCCCCAGAACACACTGTTAAAAACATCTGCTCACTATCTGCTAGCTGCTTGTCCCCAGAACACACTGTAAAAAACATCTGCTCACTATCTGCTAGCTGCCTGTCCCCAGAACACACTGTAAAAAACATCTGCTCACTATCTGCTAGCTGCCTGTCCCCTAAACACACTGTAAAAAAACATCTGCTCAATATCTGCTAGCTGCCTGTCCTCAGAACACCCTGTAAAAAACATCTACTCACTATCTGCTAGCTACCTGTCCCCAGAACACACTGTAAAAAAAACATCTGCTCAATATCTGCTAGCTGCTTGTCCCCAGAACACACTGTAAAAAACCATCTGCTCACTGTCTGCTAGCTACTTGTCCCCAGAACACACTGTAAAAAAACATCTGCTCACTATCTGCTAGCTACTTGTCCCCAGAACACACTGTAAAAAACGTGGTCTCTGTAGACAGCCCAGGGTCTAAGGGGGTCTGCGTGGAATACAGAAGGGAGGGGACGGGATAAGGAGGAGGGAGGGCCAAGCTAGTCTTGTTTTACTTGAAAATACTTTGAATGTCAACCAAAAGTGACATCACCCAACATCGCTTAGAGCACCTTTAAAAATAAAAGCATTCAATGCAGAAAAATCCTCCCATTTTAGAAAGTCCAAACAATCCAAACAGTTCTGTCAATCAACTCAGTGTTTAATCGTCTAATCGTTTCAGCTGGACTTGTAGGCCTTTATGTTGTTGTGTAGTTTGATTTGTAATGAAACATCAGCTTTTAGAAACTAAACGTGTTTTGTGTGCAAAAATCTAAATGTGTAAAGCAACTAGTAACTAGTACTAGTAACTATTTAAGTACAGTACTTAGCAGCATAACAGCATGACAGCATTAACATCAAGTGATCACCTCAAAATCCCAGTGACAAGGACTCTGTATCCATGCAGCATGCTTGTCCTGTCCACCTCATCTTTGTACTTACATTTAGGTCATCAAAAAACAATAAATGAAAGTGGGTGGGAGTAGTTACTTGCCTTGCTAGCAGCACCTCCATTAATAATGGATTTGACAAAGATGCCCAAGTCAGTGTGGTTCTCCTTGGAGCGGTTACCCTTGACACTAACCCCCAGGCCCGCTGAGCCTGAGTCGTTCAGAGGGATCTCAAAGGTCAGGAACTCTTGTGTTCCGTCAGCGGTTAACACCATGTCATCTTCCTCTGGCTGCTGGGGGGTATTAAGGAGAGTGGGAGAGAGGGAGGGAGAGAGAGAGAGAGAGAGAGAGAGAGAGAGAGAGAGAGAGAGAGAGAGAGAGAGAGAGAGAGAGAGAGAGAGAGAGAGAGAGTATCCAACTTTAACTTTGGTGAAAAGATGGGAAAACTAAAAGAATAAAATAAAAAAACAATAGATAACAGACTAGCGGAAAGAACATAGATGGCAAATGACAAGAAAATGGAAAGCAGGCAGGAGACAAGCTAAAGAGGGGGAGAATGAGGGGGGCAGGAGAATAAAGCGAATGGATGGCAAGCATGTCACATATCTCAGGGCTGTCATCGTCAATTGGCCGTACTGTCTAGCCGAGAGCACTCATTCGCTCCTTTCCACCGTCATAAACCTGGTGTAGGAACAGTGGGGACGAAAACTTTGAAAGCGCCAGGTAGCAATTTGGCCCTCAAACAACCTTTGAACAACACCCCTTTGAAGGATAATTTGTGACACGTTAAGGACCCAACCCTCCTTCCCTGTGCGATCCATGGGCCTTTTGTTGAAAATTACCATAGTAGTGTTTTGTTTGGTAGTGCAGATCCTGATGCATGATACACAAAAAACGGTTCATTTAAGCTGCCAGACAGGTGCAGGGGAGAACTGTTAAGTGTCTAACCCCCAGCATGATCAAATCAGCTGGAAAATAGTCCATCAAACAACCACTCCAGTCTCTTTTCTGACATTTTGCACTGGTCTAACATAGAGTATCTGTAAAAGACAAATAACCAAAGAAAAATACAGATGGGGAAAAGAGGTGTGAGAGACAGCTGATGGTGTAGAGAAAAACATCAAAAGCATAGAAGAACTAAAACTTTGTCATGTTGACTACAGGAAAACCTGGTAAAGATTTAGCAATGCTTTAGAATAATTTCGGTTCAGTTTCTACCAAAAGTCTTTGCGCTATAGCCAACATACCATAGCTGAGTAAATGTGCTGAAATCAACAGTTTTGATCTCAGTCCACAGTTTTTCTTCCCTCGCAGTTTGACAGAAGAAAATGAGATGCTGCTTCTTGCTCTGTACATTTCAAAGAGGAGATAACAAGTCTCCCATTCAGACGTGCAAGCCTGTGCTATTGGCCAGTGATGTGCTCTATTCGAGTTCTTGGGAGTTTGGTGCCTTGCTCAAGGGCACCTTCCCATATGTTTAATCCTCACACATTTATATTCAGCATGAATATTGTCAGCTCTCATGCAGATGAGAGCTGACAACTGTCCTATCCCGAGCCCGCTCCACAGGAAGCTTGAGAGCAGTGCTGTCATGCTGTGATTGGCCAGATAGAACTGTCCGTGCGTAGTTATTGCCATGGCAGCCAAATCCACATGAACAATACTGGCAATGAGAGCAATCAACCCCAGAAACCCACTGCAAGACCTCTTTAAATAGCCTTACATCAATACACACGCGTGCACACACACATCCAGATGGATGGTAGCCAGGTGTGTGCCCTTCACAGCTGCTCGGAGAAAGAGTGAAGCGGAGGAAAGAAGGGAATGATAGAGCAAAAGGTGTTTTTTTTGTTTTTTCGGAGGCTAAGAAGTTATTAGGATGCAGCGGTGCGTTCAGGTGGAGGCTCTTTTCAACACCCTCTGACTGAGCCCCTATTCTCTTGACGGCCCTCCTATCTGCCTCTTTTTCTTTCTCGCTGCTTTTCTTCTCCGGCCGTACACCTGTCTGTACAACTTGCCAACTGGGCTTTGTCCGTGACTGGACCCACAGCAAATTCAGACCGCTGGAATCCATTTAATCATGCTGCATTTCAACACTTCCGGTTGTATTACAGAAATCAAAAGCTCTTGTCAGGAAACGACCCTTCGCTTCCCCTCAGACGGCTGAATGAACCGGATAGGGGACGAGAAAAAAAACTCCAGTGCAGGTGTAAATACAATGCATCAACAATGTTTAACTTCACATTCCATTGAGATGGCATTGAGTCACAGTTATCAGCAAAGAAAGCTTTGACAGCTTTTGTATTGAAAATTATAAATAACCTTAACTCAAGTCGTGGAATGTGATCTTTTGGTTTCACATGCAGGCCCGGAGGAACGCGGCGCAAACATACAACTTCCATCCTGAAAAGAACGCTTGTAGATAAATGACCTTGTGCGTCATTGGCAGGGTCAGTTTTTTTATCTTTAATAAAGATGTTTTGATCAAAATAAAATAAATAAATATGAGATATGAGTTATGTCCCTGGACAGGCTTTTAGCCTAGCAGTTGAACATAGTAATACATTGGATAAAAAAATTACTTTGGATGGACCCTGTGTGTGTGTGTGTGTGTGTGTGTGTGTGTGTGTGCGCGCTCTCTTCAAAAATGATGACAGAATAACCACCCACTCAGAGCTGTGTTCTGGGAATAGCAGGCCGAGGCAGAGAATGAGGGAGCAGTGTAACATTTTCATCAGACAGGAACAAGCGCCGCTGGCCAAGAATGAGTTTGTCAAGCTGCTCGACAGGCCTCGTTGCACAGATTCAGCTCGGGCAGAGCTTGATTCAACTACCTCTGGACAAGAAAAGAAAGAAAGTCACCTCATTGTTCCAAGCTCAGCACCATTTATACACCTGGGATAGAGAAAACAAATGTACTGACAATAGATTTACTGATGTAAATACACTAAAACCTTGGCATGCTTAAATCAAAAAGCACCAGGGAAAGCAATATATTTCATTTATCAGCCAGAATCCCAAATTGATAACGACAACATCTTGTGTGAACATGTTTGTCTCAAATCAAATTATTATCTCAGGTACGGTCACAGGCAGGAAACCTTCTGCTAACATGAATTGACACATCGAGGTGGATCAGTGGTTAGCACTGTCATTTCACAGTACGTAGGCACTGCTGAGTCCTGGGTGCGATCTTCTGGGCCTTTCTAGGTGGAGTTTGCATGCTCTCCCAGTGTTTGTGTGGGTTTCCTTCAGTCTTCGATAGTATAGGATGGGTTAAATGGAAATTTTATTTCTTTGGGAATGCCAATAAAGGCTAGACTGGTTAAAACCCGCCCACTGTGACGGTGATTTGATTTTGCCCTGCAGCTCGGTCAGGAAACCTGCATGTTTAATTCTTCTGCTCCAGTCCACAATTTTGCCCTTATTGGCAGTTATAAGACGATTACAATAGAAAAGTGACCAAGCAGCTTCTTGTTTAAAGTGAATATAGCAGCCACCGAACGCCACTGAAGCGCAGCAACCCGTTAAGGCTGCTGTTGCTTCTACATCACCCGGATCCTTGGTCTGATTGGTTGAAGGACTTTCCAATTACGTACAGAGTCTTTAGAACTATGCCCGTTGTTCACGCCTCTTGTGCAGAGAAAATACAGAGCAGCCTCCCCAGACCAACGCTCAATCTTAAATCTATTTTGCTTGGCTTGGTCTGGTGATAGCAAGACTAAATAAAGGCACCTTTAACCTGTAAATTCAAATTGTCTCCATCACTACTCAATGATAACAACTGCATGTCCCCTTCCCCTCCACCCCTATAGCTGCCAGGGGTCAAAGTATACCTGACTCTGAACACTCAGCCTTTACCCATTAACACACTTTCGAGATGACATTGTTGCCTCTCAGATTTTCAAAAACAAAGTACAGAATCATTATTCAGATTTGTCTGTTCAGACAGTAACACATGGATATATCTGCTGATACATCTGCTGTTCAGTACTTGTTTGTATCCTCTTGTTTACACACTTGTGTGTAGGCAAATATGTGCGGCACTTGTTTACATGCTGGCACTGTTAAACTGTGTTTAAATGTGTTCTTGCGGCAACAAAGCTGCTAATTGTCCGCATACCATCCTGTTTTCTGCAAGTGTCTCGACAGTCTTAAAATTGTTGTCATGGCCACACCACATTATGTTATTACAAGTCGTTAACGGTTTGAAAAGAAGAGATCTAGAGTGTGTGCAGTGGTTGCATCACATGTTTTGAGTTTTTTAAAGAGAACAACTCCAAAAGATACCGTGGCTAGCTGCAAATATGCAATGTTGCCTGGTGCAGAAAAGCTGCGTATGTGTTATGAGGTACAAATCATTGAAGTAGGACTCAATAGCAAACCAATTTTAAGTGGTTACAAGGGGTTGTAATATCCTTATTAGCATTAGCTCAAACGGCTCAAGTGACTGGCTACTTGACCAGCTCCTCACAAAAGAAGTCCATGTTGTTTTTTGCTCTTTCTGACACGGCCATGCAGTCAAACTCTATTATAGTACGATTAAGTCCTTTATTAATTAACACTGTGACGGGGTTGCACCCATTCATTACAGTCTATTGTCCATAAGAACCGAGCAGGTGAACAGAGGAGGGCAAAGAGAAGAAAGCATTGCTCATCAGTCTAGCAAAGGAGCCCTTCCTGCTTAATAGGCCTTTTGTTTTGCTTCTTCCTTGCTTAACTTGTCATGTGCTAATACGATAGTTGTGTTGGATGTGTGCAGGTGTGTGTCAGACGAACAGAGCAACAGAAAAAAAAAAAAAGCAATTGTGAGATACAAGGGAGAGAGAAACGGAGAGTGCAAATGAATCACAATTACTTCTGTTCACGCATAACTCTGAGTTCTCCGCACATCACTGCCTAAAACAATTAACACTGCTGGAAACTTCTTTCCACACTTGGCCCAATTTGGTGACATTAAGGTCATTGGAAATGAATTTAAAAGGGCTAAAAGAAATCAGCCAAGGGTGTAATTGCAAAAGTGGTGCACGCGTGATAAGTATTGTAACACAAATTTCTTTTGACGGTGTTTCTCCTGGCAACATTTTTATGACATTGGGGACAGATATTAATTACCCCTAAGCCTAAAAACTAATTCAGCCCTTTTCAGGTACAAAGAGGGCCTGAGAGGCGATGCTGTTACACAACAGCAGGGCATGTAGTGCGCAGCTGGCAGAAGCAGGTTTTAAGTGTTTGCAAACTAACATTACATGTTCTGCAATGGGCACATTTGACTCAGCGCTGACAAATTGGGACTGTTACCCTTGGGGATTTTCTAATGAAAAAGCTCATTGGGCTCATTAAAAGAAGAAGTCTGCTTCTATGAGTGAATCTTAGGCCAGATCTATCTACATTACTGCAAATGCAATGTGACTACTGGCTATCAATAAGTGGGTGAGCACACCAAAAACAGACTCTTATACAGGGTTGGCTTGACACTAGATGTTCCTGTGGGCGATTTAGAAGGTAATTACATCTAATCAAGGAGAACATAAAGCATTTTTTTTTTAAAGGTGACTTTTTAACTGTTTCCGTGGAACCATTGTATAGATGCACATTATGAAGCAGATGCCTCCCATTTTAAGCTAATGGTGGATAAAAGTGCTTTGCTATGTCCAACTGCACATACACACTTCAACCCATTATGTGTTCTGAAAACAGACGCTGAATCCCCTTCGGGAGAATGACTGTGTCGCCATAAGTGGCCTTTAACTACCTTGTTTATCGCTATAGCACAATGCTGCGGTGCACCCTCCCGTTCTCTACACTGACAGCAAGCATAATTATGGGAACAGCTGCTGAAAAGTGCTAAACGAAAACAGGTGGCGCCGACGAGACACGCACGGATATTGTTAACCATGTTGGCATTGTCTTCCACCATGCTTGGCAGCATTAACTTTAATCATGACAGAGCATGTTTCTGAACTCTGGACTTTGATCAGAAAACCATTCTATAGTAGCCAAATTAATATTGTAGGAAGGAATCATCCGCATTCTTGAAATAGCAGGTGTCAGTGATAAACGAAGAAAAGCAAGAAGAATACAGAGAAACTGAGGGGAAAAGTGTCTGCTAAACGTCAGGGAGTAAGATCAAAGTATGATTTTTTTAAAGCTTTCAGTGGACAATTTGGATGAAGTATCTCTCTTTTTAGAGATGGGAAAAGGATTATAGGTGCCATGGTAACACATTGGAGCCCGTACCTTCCAGATCACCATGTCCTGTCATTTTAGAGACATTTTAAGCCATGAAGTGAAAGTGTAAAGGAGTGTTCAGTTTTTGAGGTTGGTTGCCATCGTCATGGGGCATTGGTCATAATGCATTGCCACAGAGAAGTTTTATTTAATTAAACTGAATTAGGCAAATGATGTGTAACTGAACAGAACAGACAGCAACACATAATAATAATAATAATAATCATAATAATAGTAATAAGAATAAGAAAAATACATTTTATTCAAAGGCACCTTTTTTGGGTCGGAGAATCTAGGAAGAAACAAATAGAAATCAGAACTTAAGTCAATGTCAGTGATTAGGGTGGAAGCAAAAACCAATCAGTGTTGAAGACCGGAGGAAAGGAAGTGAGGTATAGGAAGTGAGATAGGTTTGGAAAGCAAGTGTCAAACTGTGAGGAACAGGGATCTTTTGTACAGCCGTTGATGAATCAAAGATTCAGCGTCAATTTACAAGCTCTGCAGAAGCTTGGAGAGTGCTAAGCCAATGAACACACTCTCCTTTTCAATACCTCAGACATACTTTATATAGGATATGTGTAGGTCATATGTGACATATATGATAACATATAGGATTTTTTGTTAGGTGACAAACCAAAGATCATATCCAACTCATCACATCCATTCCAAAGTTCACTCCAACTCAATGTAAACCCCCTTGCATCAGTAATATTAACTTTGAACAGAACCTGATTCATGTTACAAATCATTAGATACTACACCAGGAAGGGGGATTAGGTGAACTACAGGTCTGACATAAAACTTGCCTTTCACTGTAACTGCAGCTGTCCTAATGGGGTTTCCTTGGTAGGGGGCGGATCACCTTTGCTAAGGACTAAAGAGCTCTTGGTAGCTGGGAGTAATCAATCATGACAACGGGAGATCTGCCATTTGTGCCGTGTTTGAAGTGATGTTAGATAGGATTTGATTTGACAATATTTGGTGATGGCGCCAACGCTGACTGACTGGAGAGTGGGAGAAAGGTTATGTAAAGTGTCTTGTAATTCTTTGTTTCCTTCTCTGAAGTTAGTTCCTTGGTCAGATAGGATCTTGTTTGGTTTTCCTCTCTGAGAAGTGAATCGTTGGAGGGCCATGAGAAAGGAGACTGTATCCATATGATTGAGGACGTCAAGGTGTACACATTTGGTTGCGAGGCATATGAATATTATACCCCTTCTTTTCTCAGGTCGACATTGTATGGTCCGAAACAATCTGTTCCTGTCGAGTAGAAAGGAGGTTTAAATAAACTGAGACAAGCAACAGGTAAATCAGCCATCTTTGGGAAGATTGGTTTGGCTCTCCATTTCTGACATGAAACAGTTGCACTTATGTCGACGTACTGCCTTCCGTCCTCTCAAGATCCAAAACTTCCAAGACGTATTTCAGCGAGGAGTCTCTGATCCTGTGTGGTGCAATCTTCCCTCATAATCCTGAATGATCAATTTTGTCACATTCAAGTACAATTGGATGGACTGACTCCAAATCCAGTTAATAGTGTTCTCAAAATCATCTCAGTCCCCAAAAAACCCTCCATCTCTGGACTAAATGACTTCAGGCCTGTCGCCCTGACATCTGTAGTCATGAAGTCCTTTGAAAGACTGGTGTTGGCCCAACTGAAAGACATCACAGTCCCCTTGCTGGACCCCCTGCAATTTGCCTACAGGGCTTACAGTTCTGTGGATGATGCAGTCAATTTAGGACTGCATTACATCCTGCAACACCTCAACTCTCCAAGAGTTTGTGGACCTCAGCTCGGCGTTCAACACCATCATCCCGGACATCCTCAGCACCAAACTCTCCCACTCTTGCATCCTCAGCACAAAACTCTCGCTGTGCCAGCCTCCACCTGTCAGTGGATCACAAACTTCCTGACTGAAAGGAGTCAGCAGGTGAGGCTGGGGAACATGACATCCAGCATCCGGACTATCAGCACTGGCGCCCCCCAGGGGTGTGTGCTCTACCCGCTGCTTTTCTCCCTCTACACCAATGACTGCACCTCAAGAGACCCATCTGTTAAACTCCTGAAGTTTGCTGATGACACAACGGTCATCGGCCTTATCCGAGACGATGATGAGTCGGCCTACAGACGGGACGTGGATCAGCTGGCTCTCTGGTGCAGTCAGAACAACCTTGAGCTTAACACGCTCAAAACTGTGGAGATGATCGTGGACTACAGGAAGAGACCCCCCACTCTTCCTCCTATTACCATACTCAACAGCCCTGTGTGTGCTGTGGAATCCTTCAGGTTTCTGGGATACACTATATCCCCTAGCAGAGGCTGTTCTTTCTGCATCAGCTCAGGAAGCTCAACCTGCCTAAGGAGCTGCTAGTCCACTTCTACACAGCCATCGTCCAGTCTGTCCTCTGCACGTCCATCACTGTCTGGTTTGGATCTGCCACCAAAAAGGACCGGAGCAGACTACAACGGACAGTTATGTCTGCAGAAAAGATCATCGGTGCCAACCTGCCCTCCGTTCATGACTTAGACTTTTCCAGAGTCAGGAAACGGGCAGGAACCATCACAGCAGACCCATCTCCCCAGATCAAAACCAACTACAACCAAACAACTTAGGAACAGTTTCTACCCACAAGCCATCTCTCTGATGAACAGCTGACTTCTGACCCACAGAGTCAGGTTCAAGTCTGGTCAATAACCCAGTAACACTGTCTCTAAAGAACCTGTTTACTGGTTCCACTTATTTTTCCACTTATTTAGTATTATGCATCATTCTCATATCTCACTTATTATTTATGACTTACTCATCATTCCAATTCTCATATCTCACTTATTATGTGTTATTTATTTATCATTCTCATTTCCTATTTCAGAACTGTTCCTAATATTCATACTGTTCATCTTGTAATATAATAACATAATACTATTTATCCCAGTACCCTTTGCACTATGTTCCACATTTAAATGTTTTTTTATGAACTGTTCATTTCACTCATGCCTCTATATTGTTTCTGTATAGAGTATTTATATATTAGTGTGTGTATATTGTTAGATTGTTTTGAATGTGTAAGCACAATGTGAGCAACGATGCTCCAAAGAAAAATTCCTCGTACGTGTCCTCATACCTGGCAAATAAAGCTGATTCTGATTCTATTTCCAGACATTTGTAATAGTAATTTACACTCAATTATATTCTAGCATTTGGTTTGTTTTTAAGTTATGTTATAGAGTACAACAGGGAATTAATTATCGGAGATGTGTGAATATCAGCAGAAAGGTTGCAGCACCTTAAATTACCAGCTCTGCCGGTAAGAAATAACTCATCTCCTCGAGTTGTTTGCCAAATTTTACTGAGGAAAAATATCTGGCTCTGGAACCTTATGTTCTATTAATAAACTCTTTAAGAGACTGACAAGAAAGAGTCTCTCTTTAGCACTTTATTAACAAAAGTTGTAACATATTACATCATCTTTACTGTGAAAGAGCATTACTCTAACTGACATCTAATTATATTAACACCAAAGATGTCATTTTTTGGCAGGGCTGTAGATAGTTTAAGATAGCACTGTTTATCACCCCTTCAGTGGAATAACCCAAAAGGTTTATCATCATCCGAATGCTGCACTCCTAAATCCTTCAAAGGCTAATGCTTCTGCTTTGTATTTGTAAGTGGAGGGAGTGAAATGAGATGCAAGCCAAGACACCGAAGAAATTTAAAAGAGTAGGTTGAAGTTATCTAATTTCTTAGATTATTTCAATTGTTTATCCAAAAACAACGATTATCCTAGATAAACTCTGTATTTTGGACAGCTTTGTCTTTTTTTATGCAGCAAATCATCAAGAAACATCCCTTGTATGTGCTAACCTACTTGGCATTAAAACATTTTTCGATTCTGATTTGAAGAAAAAAAAAAGAGAATATTGTATGTTCTCTAGCGCACATATAACATTTAAAGCAAATTGGAATACTTGAAATTGATGGTGGGGGTCAATATCCATATATTAAAAAAGGACAAGTTTGTGAAGGTCAATACAGATTTTGATACTCAATGAACGTAATGAACGTTACATAATGTAGCTTTAAAGATGCATCCATTTCAGAGATTCATGATAGCTTTACATATTGGAGTTGTTTTTCCATGTTCCACCTTTACAACGTTTAACAAAACTATCCTAAAATGGAAGAATGAAGAAGTTATATTCCATGTTGAGCAGTAAAAGGAAGAATGAGAAGGGGTGAACTTGGCTCTAACTCAACAGGTGCATCATTTAGTTGCCTCCAAAGACAAGGGATCATGTTTTGTTTGCCTTGTATCAATTCATTTCCCCCTCTACTGACTCGGTAAATTGATCTCGGCAGCGAGGAAATCAATACAGCTTCATAAGTTTGCTCTTGTCTTCCAACTTTAATACAGCGGATTCATGTATGGTACTGTACTGTACTGTGGGCACCACAACAAAAGCTAGCTGTGTACCACTTTTAGAGGAATGCTTATGAAAAAGGAACAAAGATATCATCTGCTGTGAATAATTGTGCAATGCAATACTGACAATGATTGCCTTGACTTGGAAGGAAAAAAAACAATGGTGAGCTTGTTGGGCCATATTATCCATGTTGGGGAGCCATTGCTTTTATTTATACTGTATATACTGATTTCAGAGACAAATATTAATAGGATTTCAACAAAAGCAAATTTACTGCAATGCCTCAATTACAGTCCAGTGGTAAAAACATGGCAGGAGGATTTTAAACCCGGACACCAGGGTTGGCACTTATGAAACAGGCCATTAGTCTGCTATAATTGTCAGCAATACTGTCACACATTTGTCTACTGCGTAAGCCAGCATTCACACGAGCCATAAATTTGATGGTCACATCCATCAGAGGCCATAATTAATTTAGCAATTAAGATTCTCATTGCTTGGCAGATATAGCTACTAATGGATCAGTGACAAGTGTGATATGATCGTAAAGAGCAGATTTTAATGTACTGTTTAATTGCTCGTATGTGGTCCACTGTGTTAAACAGCAGCTTCACAAGCCCATTTGTTCTCCACGGTCCCTAGTCCTATTGGAAGTTGAAAAGAATACTGCTCATCTAAGGTCATTGAATGATGTAAGGGCAAGAAGGAACAACGTTTTTATGGCAATTAAGCATATTTGACTAATCAAGCCCATATTGTGTGTCAGGTTTTACATGGAGTGGTTTAGAATGTGTGGTGTTCTTTTAAATATGTTTAGAGGATGACTGAGTGTATTCTTATGACAAGGAATTGAGATCCCAGCAGTCATGCTGTCACAGCAGCAATATCAACAGGCTAATTCACTCACACTGTAGTGAGAGGCTTAGAATGAATTAAAATGGTTTGTCACTGGCAGGCCTGCACTATATTTCTTACAACTAACTGTTTATGTAATAAAGTGGCCGTCACAGATTACGCTCCTCTGTCTTTGTTTTGCTGTGTCTGTTCTTAATGGCACCACAACAGGTGAAATGATGTTGTGAATTTCATCACTGACGGCAGGGTGTGGATGGACATCTTTAAGAGGAGGCAGGAATGGTTCGTCATTTCTTGACTGTTACCATTGCTTGTCGCACAGTGAAGCGTGACATTTGACTTGGTTATTACAGGAAAAATGGGAGCTGGAAAAACAATCTCCACTCCACAAAGCAGGGCGATGTGGACTGAAGGCTCAGTGTCGCTCTGAGCTATACTCACAAACAGTGCTGTTTGCTGGGAGATAAATGCCACCAATAAATAACATCCACCAGCTATGCTTGGGAAGTGTGTAGTGTATATGTGTGTGTTTGAATGTGCCTTGCTTTCTTCTATAAGTGTATTTCAGTGGTATGCATGTGTATTAGTGTGTCTGGGTGATGTTTTGTAATACAACTTTACTGTTAAGCCTTGCTGTGGTCTTGCATTTTTTCCACAAAGACAAAAAAGCTGAAACGCGCCCGGATCTATGTGTCATCATTCGTGTTTTGGCCCATCTGTTTGAGCTGTATGTAGAACAATAATAGAATAATAGAACAAAGCGGAGATCGGTAGACAAACAGACAGACAGACAGAACAAGTCACTTAGTTAGTCTGCTTGCTTTAAATTGTTGTAAATAGAACTTTCAGCCCGTAAATAATTTCTCCCCATTGTAGCAATCCACAAAAAGAAGTGGAACGACAAGGGAGTGAGTGGACAGTCAAGGAGAGAGACCAGCGAGTTATCCCAACTTGTTGAATTTTTGACAGAGAATCGTTCATACATTTTAAAACCAATTGCACTGTGATGGCGCTATGTTCTTATGTGAGTGCTTTGATAAATATGTGTATTCCAAAATAGGCCATATGTCATGATTTAATGGGTAAAACAAAGCAATTCTTTGTAAAATCAGATATTCAGCATTCCCATATAGCCTAAATGGAATGATCTTTTGTTTCATAACCACTGCAACGGTCCAACTGTGAGATTCAAACCAGGCTCCTTAGATGTGAACCGTCCAGTAGTCCAGTATTTGTGGTACAGTAATACGAAGGGAGAGGGTAGTGCATGGTGGTTGGTGTCAGACTAAGTGACAGAGAGGAGGTTTAAGGCAGAATCAAACACCCTTTACTTGCAACCAGCTGTCTCTATTACCCAATTTCTTAGTCTCTTTATGGCAGATGAAATCTTTCTCCAAATTTGTTTACCTCTAGTAAGAATCATTACAAAAGTGTGGAGACCCACGCACTCAGAGACCATTCATAAAGTCATGTTCAAATTCATGCATATTCTTTACCAAGGTATTTCTGACACAAGTCTTTTTACCTCCTCATAACAGCTCTCTATCATGACACAAGTGAAACCCGTGGGGGTGGGAGGAGAATCCTTTTGACTTTTGCCTTTAGTCTCTTAAAATCCTGCCTACCAATCCCTGATTTGAACTCCCAGAGCTGTCAAGTGAAGGAATAACACAGCTTAAAGGGACTTTGTTCACCTTTTCATTGATCAGCGCCCGCTACTGCGTCGTCCAGGTTCAAGCAGAGCTTTCAGAGAGAACTCTGTCCGTCTGTCTCTCCCCTCCTCTCCTCTTTCAATGAATGTCTTATAACTGGAAGGGCAAACGGTTTGTCACATAGAACCAAACTTATACAACACGACAGAACCAAAGAGGCAAAGATTCCTCTATGAGGAATATGACAAATGGCTGTATTATTATGGATAGTAAAGGTTGAAGAAAAAAAGTATGAAAGGGCAGGCTTATTAGTAATAAGTCCAGTGTTTGGTAAAGGTTAAAGCTGCTCTACTTCTCTGATACAACATACGGTATCCGTCTACAGATATCCCTGGAGTAGAAAGGGAAAAGTACCCAGACAGAATAAGACAGGGGGAAATCACACAGACACCCCACTCTGTTCTATTTGCCTTTTAACCTTTTCTCTTCGCGGCAAGCACATACTTATTGAACGATATCGAGAGCTACTGCTATTGTTACTGAAAGCATGTCAAAATACACCCGACCGTGGTAATTACAGACGGAGCGCAAACATGCTGGTAGGGGGAATTTATTCATATGGGGGGCATGCAGTACGGCTGGCATACATTAAAACATCTAAACAAAAGGAGACATCCACCAGAAGACGTCCACCAAAATATGTACTTTCTATTTCGTATCTAAAGTGGCTCGCATTAGTTTACACACCCATGGTATAGAGATGCATGGGGGACTTTCGATAAGATCATCTCTCAATGCAAATCAAACCAGCTAATAAGTTAACAGAAATAAAACCATGCCAATCTCTAGGTATGGTGAAGGGTATGTGTGGGGGGGTTATTTTAATTCCAACGCCAAGGGAACTTTATCAGGATGCATAGTATCCTGGATCCATGAAATTACTGGTCTTTAAAAATAAAAATGTGCCTGCCTCTATGGGAATTTATCATAGGGGAGTGTATACTTATGCTTCCTATATTTTAACATTTATTTATTTCCAATACATTATTCATTCACAAAGAAATTGGTGTCCTTAAAAGGTTAGATTTTCCTTTGTTTTTTTAAATTAAGATCAATTTCCAAAAGATGTAGTTTTATTGCTCTTTGTAATCAACTTTAGCATGGGTGTTTAAACTTATGCAAGCCACCGCATATGGCTGGATCTCCTGTGTGTGTGTGTGTGTGTGTGTGTGTGTGTGTGTGTGTGGAAAGCTATTCATCTTTGACAGACGCCTGCAATTCTCTGGCATGTCACTCACACTACAATTTAAAAACATCATCGCATTGTCAATCAACGGCATTACATGAATGACAGCAAGTAAACGATCATCTACACTTGTCTGTTTATGTGCGTCCCGGCACTAGAGTGTGCCCTAAAAAAATATATATATATATATATATATATATATATATATATATATATATACATATATGCGCACCAATCCCGAGTGTGTGACAGAGGAGGCAATTACCAACCATGCTATTCCTCCATGCTTTATTTGCAATAACTGTCACCAGCAGAGCCTTGGCCTCCTTATCTGATTTTTATGAACATACTTGTAGGGATTATTGAGATTTGTGAAAACACTGCTCGAAAATGGGACAGTGAGTGAGAGGAAGAGAAAGGAAGAGAGTAGCAAAATGCTAATCTGCCGTGGAAAGGAATGAAATATTAAGTGGCAGTCTCTCTCTCTCTCTGTCTCTTTCTTTCTCTGTCTCTCTCTCTCTATCTTTCACTTTTACAGAAGTTGGTCAAAAGAGGCAAAAACAGAGAGAGATTATTAGACAGTGATGATGGGCTTTTTCTAATCGCATCATGCCTGAGGAGCTAGGTAAGGGTATTCATCAAACTCTCACACCACACCTCTCATGAGTTAACAGCCCATTGGCAGCTTTGCATTTTTTTACACTACTATTGGAATCACTCTGGCGTTTGAGTCTGCTGACAAGAGGAGAGAATCAGTTTGGTGCCTCCCTCCATTTTGTATGTAAGTGCTGGCTGTAGTGGTTAAACAGCCTGTTGAGTAACTTGAAGGTCAATCAGATCATTATTTTTGCTTTTACACTTATAACAACAACATCAACACATTATGAGATTGAGAAAGCTTCCTACATTTAAATCTTGGGACTCCACTGTTCTTTGATAGTAAGAATGAAATATGAGCCCATTTATGAATATTAAAATGAAAGACAAGCAGTAGACCGATACATTTGGAGCTAAGTCTGGGGGTTGTGCATTTCTAACTGGAAAAACAGCACATTAGCAGAATAAAATGTGTCTCAGAGGGCCATTACTCCACAGGTTGAACAGCTCCTATGGCGGGGTTAACAGCCCGGCTGCCGGGCTGAGTCTTATGGGTAGGATTGAGGTTGGCATCAGGGGCCCCTGGCCTGCCAAGGTGCTGTGCCGCCCCGAGCCTGCTGTCAGAGCGACTGAGCGCAGGCTGGACGAGGTCAGTAGCCTCACCATCTGTTGCACGACAGCCAAAGTCACCCTGTACGTAGAATGGGTGTCTCAGTGTGAGAGTGTGTCTGTGTGCGTTTCTGTGTGAATGTGTGAGTGTGTGCACTGCGCATCTGCACTAAAGGTGTGAAACTTAGGGAACCATGTGTGATCAATGATTCTGTGTGGGTAAAAGTGGGCTTGCTGCTTAATATTAAGGTGCATGTGAACTTGAATGCCGCAAGTTTAGAGTTATCACTTGTTAATTCCTAATCACTGTGATTTTTTAGGACATGTATTTTGTAGGCGTACATCCTTCAGAGGGAAGCAGCTATCATCGTCTTCTAGTTCTGTCAACACTGACAGAATTACACATGACACAAGAATGTAAAAATTGTAATTCAGAGAGTATAATGGAGAGATAGACAAACAAAAGTTGATAGGAGGAAGGAGCAGTAAACAACGAATCAGTGGAGCCACCTTGACAAATCCATATCCCAGCTCCACTGAATGATACACATTTACTGATTTTAATTTTAATTTTAATTCCTAGACTGACTTTGTTGAGTTAGCTGGGATATATTTTGGATCAAACTGACTATGGGAGAATATAATAATTGTATTAAACACCAAAACAGCTACCATCTAAGTCATTTTCCCTTTTCTAATATCTGTTTTATTTTAAAGAGGCTATAAGTAACTTTCAGTTTGTGTTGATTTTTGCTGCCGCATTGGACAAATGCCTTAGTGTTTTACCACATTCTGTCGTAAATATATTTCCTTGCTTTCTTTTCGGTGCTGTATTGCCCTCTGTATGACTGATTAAGCGTTATCAGAAGGCCAGACAGATGCAATTCCTTGGACACAGAAATACATTCATTTACAATAAGAGAATAAGTTACAGATACATTGTTGCATTTAAAGTGTTGCATACAGTAACTTAGCCTGCTTTGGGTGTCTCCTGAATGAAACCGGGTATTAATGTCACAAACCAAAGCAATAAGAGATTGTTGTAGCAACCAACATAATAATCATAATAATTATAACGTCAGTTTTGAATCATTTACAATCCCGTAACTGTCTCCATCTGCTGAAAACCCGACCGAGTGTGACTCGGATTTGGCCGTTGTCTTTCACTTTCCCTTTTAGCTTTTAGTTGTTTTTCATTTAATTCGAATTTTAAAACAACATGAAAATGACGGCCTAGACATATATAAAGAAATCTCCTGCTACCTTTTACCTGCATACTCACTAATACAAGCTTTTCCGGTGTTACACTGAAATCTGTGACCCATCACAATGTGTTACTCTATTGCCATCTACCATCCGTAAATAATTTTGTGACTTTGCAGGGAAAAATTTGGACCCGGGCAAAGGCACCAATAAAAACTATCTAAAAATAACGTTCTGTTCTGCGTTTCTTTTTTGTTTAAGGGTGAGAACAATAACGTACCATTCATTTCCAGTATCAAGTAGTTGGCCCTTTAACACGTGTGGGAATTCCAACTTGTTGCAATCAACTGTCACATGTAAAGTGATATTTTTCTGTTCTAAGTGGGACAGCGGTACTGAAAATATGTGCTGGCTGGCTACTGACCACTTCACGAGGCAGCTGGGAGTCCTCTGGGCGAATCACAGACAGGTTCACAGTCTCGCCCATGGGCGTGGCTCGTAGCAGGGCCACCACCTCTTCCTGGCTCTTATCATTCAGGTCCACTCCACTAACCTGCACATACACCAACACACACAGTATCCTAAGTACTCAGATAAACACATACTGTAAATACAGGTGAAAATAATTGCACACTTAGATACACACACACTCAGTAGAAAAACTAAAATCAAAGAGCTCTTCCACTTTAATGAGGGAAAAGCTTCTGTGTGCCCTCCACATAACCTTTATGGAGATTACCCTCTGAGCCAGTTGGAGCTGGTATTATGCATGGGTTACTTCCCCCTAAAGTGAGCACTAGCTGATTTTCATGTCAGTCTGATTGAAGTGTAATCAAAATATTGTTCCGTCTTAACACTTTTCGTCAGCAATTTAAAGCTGGAGTTGAATTGTTGTAGCCATAGGGATCACAGTGTGTGTGACTCATTTCAACAAAAAGCACCATAAGATTTGATTTTGGAACAAAAACCATACCGGCAAAAGAGTGATTAGTCTTGGAAATAACATACAATATCACAGAGCACACATGTGAGATTGTATGCAAACACTATATAATGGTTATAGGTTGCAAGGACATGTTGCCCCACCTCCAGCAGCTGGTCTCCAGCTTTCAATCGGCCATCTTGGATGGCGGCCCCACGAGGAAGGATGTTTTTGACATAAATGGGAGCACTGCCACCAATGGGGACGTCCCTGGATGTGATGCTGAACCCAAGACCCTCTGGACCTAGGAATAACAGAATAAATATGAATACAGTAAGAAATGAAATGTGATTTTTACTGAATAGTTTTTTTTGTTCATGCCTCGTTGCCATAAAGCGAGTTCAGAAGTTTCCTACACAACATCAATCCTTGAGACTTCAGTCTCTTACTTAAGGACACTTCATTAGGTGTCTTGCCAGCACAGAGTGGACAGTAAAAATGAAAGATTATCAACCGACATGCTCTCGCGCTGTGGTGTCACAGAAATATCACAGTGATATTACTGATTTACGGCCTTGTAGAAGCTTTATCGTTCTGAAGAAGGAGAAGTAAATATTGTGCATTTGTTTATGTTTAGTAAAGTGCTCCAGTACCTCCGTATGAGTTCATAAATGTCAACAACAAAAGATTTGTTTCTCCAGGTAAACATAGTGACTTGCTTTCGTTTAAAAACGTCACTAACAGACCACCAGTACATACATAACACTGTGGCTATGAAAACAATAAAAACAATCATTAGATTTTTTTGTTCCTCTATATGTGTCTTAGAAGAAATACTGTTTATCTCACTATGGTCATTTCTAATAAAAGAAAAGTAAGAGAATGGAACCTAAAAATGTTGTGCCGCGCTGTCATGCCACTTTAACTGTGACTCTTAGAAACTGGACGGACTCTTGAAACCATTTCTGAAAGATCCTTTTTATTACATGCTGCTGTAACATGAGAAACCACAATGCAGGGATCAAATTATGGTTTTCTACCATGTTCTGAACCACCTATAGTTAATACAAACATACATACTTCCATCCTTGCCATCAGGGTGTGTCTCACTCACATCTTCTAGGAAGTCAAAATGAAAACATGTCCCTAACTCTAAATATAGTGAAAATGCTATGAACAAAAATGGAGTGTTTATGATGAGTGCATGTGGACTTTAAAGCCACTCTCGCAAGTTATGGTTGAATTAAAGGCCGGTTAGTGACTAGAATAAGCAGAGAAAAGTGAATGATTATGGATTGCAAAATGCATCAAAATGCTGCTCAATAGCCTGAAATGTTGTGAACTTCACCTAAATAGAAAAAATAGGTAACATAATGTTTTCAAAATCAGTTGCTAACCATGTGCCAGATGTTTAAACCAAAAAAACACTGGACTTTTTGGTACAACAGCAGGTCAGGAGGCTACGCTCAAATCATGTCTGGGTCAAGGCAACCTTCTACTATGTATATGTAGAGTTTAAAGTTTGCATAATGTAGAAAGCAGTTATCCTTATATGTTCATTAATAGTTGTTTTTCTTACTGATGTATAATTAAGCAAGAGCTACATGCCTTTCTTGAAGTGCAGTGAGTGGCAAGGCTAAATCTGAGAAAACACTTCTGATAGCGGCTGTGCAAAACTATTTCCTTTTGGTTTTAAGACTGACCTTCAAGGTTTATCAAATGAATATGAATTGCTGGTCTTGAGGAAATAGGCAAATACAATATCGGATAAATAAGACGATCTCAGGCTGACCTTTCCTGCCGAACAGACCTGAATTTGTCAAATAAAAGCAAGAAAGGGTTTTAAATGTCAGCTAGGGAATGAGGTGAACCAAATAAATTGTGTTTGTCCGATAATTCTTTGACAGAATATATTAAAAAATTCAATAACCCTTGTGCGTAATGTTTTTCAATGAGTCATTAAGAATAGTGTTCAGAGAGATACATTTCACCATGCATAACCTAGCCGTCTGTATTTCTAGCAGTCAAGTGGGGAAAGTCGCGTTATGCGGTTTCAGCGGAGGCTTCTCTGATGGTAACAACGGTGATTAGCATTCATGTCAAAGTAGCTGCTCATTTCACAGAACTGTCAGCACCTCATGGCTCATTATGACCTACTTTTTCCAGAATGTCTCTCTCAGTGTCTGACAAACTCTCTGTCGTCTTGCTGACAGTGATGGTGTTGATGAACAAAAAAGAAAACACAAAGAAAGAGAACTGCGCGTGGCAACTTTCTTGTGGCCTCTGCACACAAACAAACTTGTGGGAAGGTGATGAAGAGGTTGCTTAGAAAGTCAAAAAGTTGAGCTGTTGAGGTTGATGACGTGCTATGATCCCTCCATCAATGCAGCATGAAGAAAACAGACAGAAAAAGCTGCCAGCGTTTGTGTTGAATGTTAAATCTGCAAAGTTTGTCTTCTTGACTGCCAAACTTTTAAAGGCTGTGGCAATCAGCTTCTTCCTCGGTCTAGTTGCTATACTCAAAATGTAACTACACAGCTAGAGTAATAAAAGAAGACAAATCTCTAACCAAAAAGGTGCCAATATGATTTCTAAATAAAGTTTTGTTGATCATTACCCCATCGTCAGTGATATCCTACTGTGCCTTTCTCCCACAGTTTCAGATCACATTACAGTTGAATTTTTAAATCCCTTACATCACAGTCTAGGTTCCATTTTTCAACGTGACCCCCCTCCCATGAAATGTCTCTCCCTTTCCCCTGGCCTGCACATGGCCTAATGAGCAGAATCAAACTCTTGCCCATTGAAAGATCCCGTCATTAACGGTCCCCAATCAGGCAATTAGGAGAATGCATCTCTAATAGGCCTACAGTAATTAACCACTGCCGTCTTTATTTTGGGTAATAGAAGACCAGGATAAAAGTAATTGTATCCTTTCTGGATTAGTTGGAATCCTGGCTCCAATAAGCCAATTAAACAGCAAACATGAGGAGAGGCTGAGGCACATTAGAATGACTTAATGGGGTGTGTATGTCCTTTTCTACTGCAGTATTTGATTAAGTCAATCTTGTTAATATGCCAAGTAAGATCTGCTCCTGCCACTCGGAACTCAGGCCCACTTAAACCGAATTACAGCAATAACGAGTCAACAACATAACTGCTGAAGCCTTTCTAAAAGTACATTAGTAGTGATAAAGTCTGATGGTAATCATACAAAACTGTCAAAATGGATTCCAGGGGCACACTTCCTTCAACTTTTTTGGATTTCAGTGCTTTAGTTAAATTTCCAATTCAACAACATTTGGACAATGCCTCATCTCCATTTGGAGTTCACAAATGGCTTGAAGTTTGCAAGCAAGGCACATCCATTCTGGTAAGCCCCAATTTAAATCACAAGCACTTCTCTCAGAAACCATTATTGTCACTTGGGCAAAAGAATACTTTTGAGAGTTATGACTGGTGTTGAATCAGACCATGAAATGGCTAGTGAAAATAAACTATACTAATGGCAACAGTCTCTGGAGCTGCTGGAGCTCCACCAACATTGCCCCAGCTTGGTTTCACTGAAATGAGAGGTTTGTATGAAGGAAAAAAATAGAAGAACTTTATCACATTATAAAGAAAAAGATATCTATAATTTGCACTGCAGTCCCCTGTGTATCTAAGAACTATGAAACTCTGCTGGCAGCGCTTGGGGACCCTGGCCAAATATATTAGAGCAGCTTGTGAATGCATTATCCCCGAGTGCGTCGCATATAGCAGACACGGCTGCCCTCAGTTGCGGCACTATTCCCTGAAGCTCGCTGCTGCGGCCTTGGTGCCAGCTTTCGATTTAACATCTGCTCCCTCAAACAGAAAAAAAGGATCAAAGAGAAAAAGAGAGACAAAGAGTGGGCCTCAGCACTGGTTCATTTTATAACCTACTGCTCGTCAATTCATATAAAGATAGTGAAGTGATGGGGTCAGATTGAGTCTGGCAGTAAACGCACCACAATGGTTGACCAGCATATACAACTGCAGTATAAAAAGTATTGTCCAAGTCCACAAACAAACCAAACTCAGCTAGAAGCAGACTGATTGCTGAATCATAATATTTCAACCACAAGACCATGGTGATGTAGCCTGAGTGCATCAAACTAGAACCTCTGCTTTCGAGAAGCCGCTGATCCGTGTTCGCTTTTGGCCTGCTAACTTAAACCAAGCCCAGAGGCAAGTAGAGATTTTGAATATTTCTCGATATATTTAAGGTTGTCAACCGTTTTCTCTGGGGAAAGAAAAATTGCATATTATTATTAGGCCTTTTTTCAATGAGGAGTAAAGAGTGGTGACAGACTGGGACAAATGTGACAGAGGGAGAGAGGGGGGGGTGTTATTTTCATCTGTTCTCCACATGGAGGATGAAATGGTTTCAGCTGTTTGATGATCAAATGAGTAAAATTGTATGTTTGTGTCTTAAAGTGAACTTTAAATGCTGCTGGATGTGGTGATAGACATATTTTTATTTATTTATCGTAAAGCAGGATTAACACGCTCCAGTAATCAAATGCCTCTCGTATAAGGGGCCAGAATAATGTGTTATAATCGAGCAGAATGATGTGTGTACAGGTGTGTGGGGTGATTCGGGAGCAGCCTGGTGTCATTTGCATTTGCGTAATGGTAATGCGCTCTGGTGCAGCATACCTGCTGCTTTCAGATGGCTGCAGGGATTGGAGGAACTGAAGAATAAGCTTTTCATACAGTACAAAGTAGCTTTTGACAACATGTAATTTAAGAGTAATCCATATTCATCTATGGCTTTTACCACATTAAGCGTTTTTTTTTTTATTCTGATTTAAAGATTTCTATTGGTTGGAAAGTGTTTAGTTAAAATTGTTTCTTTACATTTGTAGCCTTATTCTATTATTACTGTGCATTTTCTCATTTTCATAATTGGTTTGCTCTTGTTAATAAAATAACCAATTTTCCACCAAAATACCCCAAACTTGCTTTACACCGTCTCATATAAATGTCTTATTTGCGCCTCTCCTCCCATGTGTGCACCATGTGCTACGAGCTGGATGGCAAAAGTACCACACAAACGGGCAAAGCAGATTTTAAGGTGAGAAAAACACCAAATGGTCAGAGCGATGCATGGAAATACAAAAGTATTATTCTGATGAAAAACAGAAAAAGATTGTCACTTCTACAATCATGCATTCAACTTTAACTTTCAACTTTATTTGTCCTCAAAGGTCAATGGGTTTTTTAGTGTTCATGGGTCTGCTGGTTCTTACCTTTCTTCAGCTGGATGTTGAATCTGCGTCCTTTGTTCTTCAGGTAGGAGTTGGTGGAGGGATTTGTGCTTACCCTGCGCTGCAGGGAGGGGGAGGTGGAGGTCCTGGGGACCAAGATGGGGGGTAACGAGGCATAACGTCGGCTCGGCTCTGGGGTGCTTCCTGCCAGGGGTCCTTGGTGGCTATCGAGCAAGACAAAGAAAAAGGTTTGATTTGTTTTTGTACCTACAGAACAGTGACATAATGTGGCGGGACAGAAAGCAAAAGTGTACTTACTTTGACATTCCTAGCATGCTGTTTTGGTATTTTCAGTATTTTTTTTTTTTTTTTTACTAGTAATAAGTCAAGATTTCAAAGACAACTCAAACAAGAACACATTTTTTATCACAATATCATGGCAAAAAAATGATATTTTAAACAAGTATCAGGACGTTTGGGCAACTATTGAATAAAGTACATACATATGCATGGCTATTATCTGTCAGGCTGCTATAATGTAAAGTAGGATGCACAACTATGATGTCTAACAATTAAATGATTATTTCTGTGCAATATAGAATATTGACTTAATGTAACATCCAGAGAATGGGAAGAAGAATTATGAATACATATGATTGAAATTAAGACTGTAAACCCGTACACAATGACCTACTGGATGAACACCCACATGTTTAGCTTTCTGGAATCCGGCCAAAGTCATAAGAGAAATTAATTGTAACCACAGGCAGAAAAAAGGGGCTTTTAACAAGATGACCAGTGATGCGGACTTGGAGGTCTCAGGTAGAAATTATTATTAAACTGCTCTCTTGCCTTTTATTGTGTCACTTATAAACATTGATGGATTTACAGTGAACATATTGGGGGAAAGTCATTGACTGGTGTGATTAAAACAGAATTGCATTCATTCATGGAGCCTGAGACTGCTTAGCCTACTTATGTGCAAAACATGAACCTTTGTAGCGAGCAACTAGTTGGACGGAAGGGCAACTTTTATTTCATGGTACTGTGTCTCTCACTTTCATCTGGCTTTCTAAATCTGTATAGGTTTTCTTAACTTTTACTCCATGACCACATGTTTGAGGGATAGGGAGACACAAGGTAACTTTTAGACCTACTCGTGGTTGAGGCCTGGCTGTGGTCCAGCTCTGGGAGTCAACCCCACCACCAAACTGGACTTGTCCCGCGAGCGCTGAGAGTCTGGGCCAAATTGGACTCTGTTGGACTGGGGCGGGCTGAGCTCGCTCCGGGCCGACAGCAGCTCGTACTGTCTCTTCATGGCAGCGGGGACCACGTGAAAAAGGATGACGGGCCCACACATCGCCTTCTTGAAAATGTGTTGGGCTCTGGAGGTGATACAGAGAAAGTGAGAGGGAGAGGGAGAGGGGAGGTCATGCAGACAGAAATGAATTACCTTGAACACGATAAGAGCTACAAGTACAGTAGTGGATTATCATAGCTTGTACGATATAGAAGGATAAGGACGGCTATGTTGTGCTTTATGTTGAGAGGTGATAGGGAGAGTTGAGGTTAGCATGGCTACTCACTGCTAGCAGCAGAGGAGGAATGAAATAACATTATCTATAATTACCAGCATCAAGACAGGAATAAGATAAAGACGGTGAATGGTGAGTCAGTGATGAAATATTATTTAATGTGTATTCTATATTATACCAGTGGAACATACTGTATGAGGAGTATCAAAGTCTCTCAGTATAGTAATCTGTGTGTGTGTGTGTGTGTGTGTGTGTGTGTGTGTGTGTGTGTGTGTGTGTGCCAAAACACACACTTAGTCTCATGCGACTTTGGGGCCGAATAGGGAAAGACAAGAGCTCAACATGATTCTGAGACGCAAGAATTGTTTAGTCTGGTTTGCCGGTGGCACTTAGCATATAGATAGGCTGGTCAGGAGCAAGCCATGCTGCAGCATAGGGGGCCAAAGATGTGGAGGATTTTTGGATTCCAACAATCCCACCTCCTGTTTTCAGACACCCATTACCACGCCAGTAATACCATGCTGATTCTATCCAAATGACAGCCGTTAAGCTGCTTCTGCCACAACAGACAGCACTTCATTCGAGCGGTGTCACAGAGGCGAGGCGCGCACGCCGCACCAAGCCACTTCTGCAGGATTTGGTCTCTCCCATCTTCATTCTTATGGTAATTCACAAAAATCACTCATATGTGCACATTGAGGGGTGATGACTGACTGACTGAGTGTGAGTGTGTGTGTGTGAATGCGTGTTTGTGCACAAATGTTCCCACCTGCACATATACAGTGCCATCACTCCAGTAATCAGCCTCCATGCGAGCCTGATTGAATAATAAATTACCCCATCAATGCATCATTACATTCAGCTAGATTAAGAGGTTCAAAATATTTACCCATGCAAAACAATCCAAGGAGATTAAACTATCACTTTACATTTTTGCTCTGTGCGGCGCACAATCAAGGGGAGTGAGGGGGGTAGGACGTGATGAAAGAGACATTGGGGCATACACGGAGGAAAGTTTAGCTCCTTCAACTCATATTTACACATAATCACTAACATCATATGCATTTGGATGCTGGGGAAGAGCACGTTTTTGGCAGGGGGGTAAGTGTGGAACGCTACAAAACATCACTCCCTAGTGGATTTGGTTTGTAAGCCTCTTTCACAGTAGAAAAGGCTTGGAAGGAAACTGGCATGTTTACTAATGACATAGCACCGTTTTGAAAAGAAAGAAAAGAAAGAATCCTAAAACCTTAGTGGCTTTGTACACAGTCTGATGAACACATTAACATAATGTGCTAAGGTAACCGTGATAGCCCGGAGTTTTACAAGCTGAGTGCTTTTCTTATCTTTGTAAAAGTTGGTTATAAAAGTTTAAGTATTGTTTGGTTAAAGAACATACATCTTGACATTGATAATTCTCCAAAACAATGCGTTTTAGTCTATACTTTTTAGTCTACTTCTGAATAGAGAGGGGTTCAAAATTTAGTTTCTGTCAATCATCCAGTAGGGTGGCATAAGCCCAGTGGTTTTAGATGACTATGTCCAGCCCAGTATGACTGTAGGCTGGACATCGTTAGCAGGAATCCGGGCTATTTCTTCCTGTGGAGGAGGAGTGGATGATAAGGGAGAAAGCCAAGCAGACCTCCATTCACTGCCTCCAGAATCCAGCCTAGAGGAGAAGCAATCTATTTCTTAGCCTGACACACACACACACACACACACACACACAAGGACACTTTGACATGGGACTGCAGGGCCTGCAGGGCCAGGCGACCGCCATACCCACACACACATACACACACACAGTCACGAGTGTAGCTAAGATGTCATAGCTATGTGTAACTGTGTGTGTGCAAACAGTGTGAGAGAGCTCCCATTGAGGTATATGTGTGTGTGAGGAAGAATGGTGGCTTGGGGTAAATAGGTGGAAAAGTCCCAGGTTTATATCTTTATTCCACTTTAAGAAATGAAGAGGAGAGATGAATCGAAAGAAATGAATCGAGAGAAGAGTGTGGGTGGTTTTGGATCAGCGGTGGTGAAGGACTGCAGGTCACTGAGACCTATTACAGGAAGGCCAACAAAGTCAGTAATATTTCTGTTTTATTGTGCAGCTGTGTGGGTGTCACATCTCCCTGACGTTTGGGCTCTACTTATCTACGGCAACACTATTTACAGCCAATGCTTACAGTATGGCCTAGGAGGACCATGCTCACTGAATGTGTCCTAACAGGAAGCAGTGAAAGATATTAAAATGGATGGCATGCAGTGCACTTGACAAGATAAGAACATACTGAATTAGAAATGTTTGAATTATGATGTATGCAAAAGATGATGTTAAATATATAACCACCCGACAGAATAGATAGAAGGCCCGACTTTAGAGCTTACTGTTCGAAGCGCAGGTTACGAATGTCTCCCTGATTAATTTTGACAATACAGTCGTTCTCCTGGAAGAGACGCTCCTGCTCAGCTTTGCCCCCACGCTCCAGTCGCTTCACCAGCAAGCCCTGAGTCCTGGAAATAATCACACAACAAGTTACAAATAAAACATCATGTAGACACATACACTACTGCAGCAATTACACCACACACAGCCACATATCGATATACTGAACAGCAGGCAACATGTTTCAAGCCTTCCCTGCATCTATATATTTACAAAGGTAATGACATCACATAGAAGAGGACACTGAAATAAGCTAGCTGAGGATCACTATGCAAAAACTGAAATAAATATCTTAGTTATCCAGAGTTGATATCAGTTGTTTTGTTATATATATATAGATAGATAGATAGATAGATAGATAGATAGATAGATAGATAGATGGATAGATGGATAGATGGATAGATAGATATTTATTGATCCCAAAAAATGGGAAATAACGCTGTCACAGTGTTACAGCAGCACACGTACATTAGTCACACAACACAGAATATAAATATAATTGAGATACGAGGAAAAATATATACATACAGTATACATAAAATAATAATAGGAATAAAATTTAAGAATAAAATAAGAACAAATATTTAAAGATATACAGGATGGGAAAACAAAATGTGCAACTGCTTAAATAACATGCTAAATGTATGCTAAAATGCAAATGAACCAATTGTGCATGTTGCCCCATAGTGCAATGTTGTGGTGTCTAAAAGTCTCATTATGGCCTAAAGATGAATTACTTGTACAGCGGTGCAACAAAGTTCTGCAAGTTTTTGATAATTTCTTGTGTATCTTTTTCCCACCAGGTTTTTGGGGAAAGTAAATAGCTTTACAATGTAACGTTACAACGCCAGGTTGTAACTGTAGTTTGGCACAATGCTGTCATTTAAAGTTAACTTCCCATACTCTAAGCTAAACTCCGGCATTTAGCGGTGGCCTGGAGTAGCACTCTATACTTGCTAAATGTTAAGCCTGTGTCCATCTCTCTGTCCTGTTTTCTGTTTGCTTTTCTGTAGGCAGGTTTGAGAGAATGACAGGGAGGGTCGTCTAAGGTAATCCACACCAACAACTAAGAGATCATCTTATGGTTTCAGAGAAAATGCTGCAGTTGCCTTCACTAGAGCTTAAGATGAGAATAAATACCCAAGCAGTTCCACAGCAGTGCCATCTCAGCAATCCCTTCACAAAAAGGCAACCTTTACCTTGGAATACTCCCCCCCCATACACACAGACACAAACACACACACACACACACACACACACACACACACACACCAAATAAATACATCAGTGAGCTCCTAGGGGCTTTAGTTAGGCCCTGAGGATAACCACATGCAAAGAGATCTGATGTGCACTCGCACAGCAAAACTACAAACTCCATCCGTCTCTAAGGCGCCAGATGCCTGAGGTAGCAGGTAGATTGACTGAGTGCAAACGTTTGGTGTCCTTGCATGAACTGACAAAAAGTTTGGCGGCTTACTTATGGGAAATTAATCTTAATGCTGAAATATATCGGAGCCGAAACTATTCAGAAGCCCAACCAAGATGTTCAAGATTCAGTCAACTACACTGCAATCAATAGCTTATTAGTGGCAAGGACAAAAGATGCGTGCTTTTCATAATTTTCACTTACTTCCTGTCGTTTCATTGGACACAGAAACAACAGCACATTTAAATTGTGACCCTGTTTACGACAGACGTCAAGGGCAGATTCAAAGGGCTCTTTAGCATACAGCCAAACAGGGCCACTCTCAGAACATTGCTCTAATTGGCTGCATAATGTGGACATCCACGCTCTCGCCGTAGACTCATCTCAGCTCCTCAATAGGGGTAAATGGCTCAGCATTAAGTTGAAATTAAAGATCAGAAAAGGTCCTTCCCTCTTTCTTGGTGTCTAAGCCGGCGCTGCCAGGTCAACTTAAGTGTGTTGAACAGAGAGTAATTGCGGGCCGTGTGGAAGCGGACATGATTGTGCTTTAAATCCATAAGTGTTGGCAGCTTAAAAACAAAGTATTGTGAATGGAGATTACAGCATGGACACAATCTAATGACTTCTGATCTGGTAGCAGACCAGAGAGAGTAGATTAAGGAGTTTTGGTTGATCCCTGATCAGTATTCCCAAGCAGCAGCAGCAGGGAGGATTGGGGACAAAGCGGCATCTTTCAGAGATTTGAAGATGATGATGATTTCCTAAAAGCACTATTATTTCGACGACTGTAATGCACTTCCACCCTCTCACCTCCTCCACATCTGTGTGATGGTTTTTTTTCGAGATATTTATTAGTTTCTTAGAGAAAGCAGGATAACTAAAGCAAAAAAATGTTATTGTGTCTAAATGTTGTTCTTACAGGCTCTAGAGCCCCCGCCACATTGAGGACTGCTTGCTCAACTGTAAGCGGAACTACGTAGTCATTCAAATTATTTCTAATGCCACAGAAGCCACTGCGAGTGAATCCTTTGTTTTGGATGTTTTTATCATACTCAGTGATGTGTCAGCATTTTTGTTCCGGTGCTGCCTGCTCTTGTATCCCCGGCTGTCTGGAACTCTGTGCCCCACGGTTGTCTGGAACGGGCACCTACTAGTAAACCACAACCTTATTTTTAGTTTCATAAAATGTCCCTGAATTCACGAATATTTAGGAAATTAACACATATATTCCAGCACTTACATCACAACAGCTGCTGTTGCTAGTAGTCTTGCATTACCAGACCTATCTCCGCAGTGCTGTGTCATAGCTGGAGTAACTATCTAGAAGTCGGCGAGTCTGAGCCGCTGTAAAACGGTGGAACAATTTAATTTCCTAAAAAGGCTAAAAGGTCCCTATAATTTTGTTTTTTAGAAGCTTTCATTGTGAAGCAGTAACATAGGGACATGCTGGGTCTTCATCAGCAGTAACAAGACACCTATATGCGAACATGAAACATAAAATAAAACAGATAAAATATAGAAAACTAAACTTCAAAGCACAAAGATTCAGATAGAAGTGAAAAATGTATTGAAAGCTGAACACACTGAGACTTTTAAAAACCCGCTTCTACCCATGCACAAGTCGTGACAGCTGTTATTAGTCAAATTTTTAATGTATGATTTATATGAGAATAACAAGTGAAATGCTTACACACTCACACCAATGTATTTAGAGCTGTCAACAACTGATTGGCTCACTCAGATCAAATTTAAGTGAATTAACAAGGTGTCAAAAATCAGCACAAGGATTTTGTAGTTAGAAGCTTCTCAACGGACTAGGGAGAAAATCCCCAGACATGTTAGGACCTATTGTACCTAAAACCCAAGAATCAGCATTGTAATACTGTATGGCTTTACTCCATCTTGTGGCTGGGCAGCAGAGCTGAGAAATGATTTGAAGGAGGCCACCTGCTCTCATCTACTGCCTTTAATCAAATGTTAATCCAATCAGGATCAATTTATGCACGGCAATTATGTCCGCAGTTTGTTTACAATTCAAACTGGTCACGGAATGAGAAGTTCATTAAGCAAAGAATGCATCTGCGAGGGGCGTGTGTGTGTGTGTGTGTGTGTGTGTGTATTTATGTGTATTCAAGTATTCAAGGTAGATCAGCACTGCTCACAGACTGTTAGGGTGTGTTAAGGAAAAGAAAGAAACAGCAAGAATAGGTCCATAATGTTCAAAAACTGCATGGGTGTAAGTTCATGCCGGCTAAAGATTTGTGCATTTGTATGTGTGTGTGTGCATGCGTGCGTGTTTTGAGTGAGAGGGAGAGAGCGAGGCTCTACTCTCTCCCTTGCAGCTGTCTTCCCCTCCTGTTCTGATCTCACTTGATGTCAGTACAGTGAGCCAGCAGCCGACGCTGGAGAGCCTGCAGTTCCTTGTTTACTGTCTGTTTTTTGCGGGCTGTCTGACCCCTGTGGCCCTGGTCTAGACACTAATGACAGCCCGCTGAGCCTAATGCCTCCTGTCCGAGCACACAGCACACAGGAAAGAGCTGGACCAGGCCATTAGCATCATCCCACTGACCAGACGCTAAGTCTTGTCATGTCTGAAGTTAATTGAACGCTGTGATAGCTGTTTCTGCTGAACTTAGCTGATGGAGAAACAATTGATTTGAAATGCTGCTACATCTTGCAAGATGCAGTTTGATTGTGTGGGAATAAAGCACAGCATGTCTAATGAAACCGCTGAATGTGAACTTTATTTAAGCAATATTGCTTGGTGAAAGCTATCATGACTCATTACTTTCCGTCTTTGACTCAGGGTAACTCAAGTGCCACAGCTTCTGAGGGAGTCAACTGAACGAGGTCACAGCTAAATATAGTTTCCTGACACTTTTGACACTTATAAACAACAATGGGATTAGTGTCCCAAAGAAATGACACGCGGCAATCTTCAATGACAGCCATCCTCTCTCCCTCAAATGTCATTCCGTTCCATCTCCGTACTTTGTCTTTTCACCTCGCTCCCCTGCCTCCCTCTCCCAGCGCTGAGTAGTCACATTCACCTTGGTGGAGTGCCAGTCCATTGCTGTGCAGCGGGGATCTGTGTTATACACAAGCTTTTAGTTTGATTACATCTGGCCACTTCCTCTGTCCTTTATTTTTCATGGAATAACTGTAAACTACGATGCATTCCTCCTCTTGTCCCCTGTCATCGACACTCCTCGTCAGTAAAAAAAAAAAAAGGCAAATACAGCAATCTGAATCACCTTCAAGGCAGAGTGGACAGCATTGTGACTTACGTTGGGATAAAAAAAAACATGACTTGGGAAAACTGTGAAAGTAAGAGCAAAGCTGTTTTCATTTTCTCCCCCCACTGGGGGCTTTTTGAGCTTTCGAATATGAGCGTTGGTGGGTATGGGCGTGGTGTTTCAGCAGTGAAACGCACAAAAATAATATAAGATGGCCAGTAGAATCAGATTGAGTGAACAAAACAGCTTGCAGCAACTTGTAAAAAGAGGTGAACTAGAAGGAACAGAGAGCAGAGAGTGAGGAAGGAGATGAGAGTGAGAAACAGTGAGTAAAAGTAAAAAGAAAGCAACATCCACAGGGCTTTAAAGTAGGATGCAGGAGACATATTGGATGGGGAAAACAACCAGCTATTGTTTCAACTAAGCTGCATTGATTCTTCGATTTTTTTTCAAATTCTTTTACCTGACATCCTGCGAACTGAGAGGCACAACGTGGATCCCGAGGGGCCCTCCTCCATTGGACACCGTTACTGGTTTGAGCAGGGATCTGCAGGAAAATGATGGATGAGGCCGAGAGGACGAGAAGAAGGAGGAGGCAGGGGGAGACGTGCATGCATAAAAAGACAAAAACAGGAATGACATGAAAAAGAAGAAAAGCAGGAAATAAAAGACAACACGGTCCAACATGACGATATTGATGGGATGTCTGGGATGGAGGTTGGTGCAGCCTTAATGGTGGAGGCTGCATTGTGTTGTCTATGCAAAGTCATCCATTACAAAGTCCAGCTGTTGGACCCCAGGGTCACTTAGGGACCTAAATGGAGACTCCAATTAAGTGATTAAAATCAGATTGGTGTGCTTAAAGTGAACAGATTAATTGAAAAACGTGTGAGGGAAGGGGGGGAGGAGGATAAGGTTAATTTGTGTCGATAAAGACAAATGAACACGAGCAACCGTTGATGCAGATGTGTGTGATGATACTGTTGTGGATCACTCACTCTAGACTCAACGCAGGAGAATATTCCAATGAGGAATCGGCCCTCCCTATTGGCTCAATCCTTTCAATCCTCCTTTCTTGTCTCCTTCGTTCTTCGTCCTCCTCCTCCTAAAAGGAAAGAAAGAAAAAAAGACAGGATAAATCATTGAAAGACTGTTCCAGCAAAGTAAAAGACTCAGACTCTCAATTTTGCTGTGCTTGCATCCCACTCTCCCCTGCCTAAATCTTCCCTCAGGCTTTTAATCCAATTACCTGCAGGGACGAGTAACAACCTCAAATCTAAATCAAAAGAGACTTTCAGTAGAGTACAGACGGGACCACTGATGCCGCTACAGAAACATCCTTCCCCAGCCAAAAACTTCAGCAACTGTAGTGACAAAGTGGCCGTGATCGATGGCTCCTGCTCAATCAATCAGGTCTGGCCTGAGGCGTGGCACTGCTGTTGGGGTTTTGCGGTGATGCGATCAGGTCTAGAGTGAAGGAAAGTGGTCGCGCCCACTATCATTTGTTTCTCTCACTCTCTTCATTTCATTTACTCATCTTCCTTCAGGGCCATTAGGCAGAGGGGCCGGGAGGCGGTGGCTTTTACAGGCCAGCCAGACATCTGAGGATTTAACTAGGCTCTGGAACGAGAGAAGTTTCATGCTCTCCTTAATGGGGGACAACATCTTTATCTGAGCTCTCTTAATGGGGATGGTACAGATTGAGCAGTGCACTTACAGTACATGCAGTGCTGACATCCACCAGGTAGAATATGATGGGGGCATATTTAATAACACAAGGTTCAATTTGCACTAATAATCTGCTGAAGGTTAGCGACAGGAGGAGGTGGAAAAGGTAATCAAGTTGTGACAAGCACATTGAACGTCAAAATTTCAAATTTGAAACGACAAGGTAATTTCAGTTTTTGCTTTCAGTCCTGTTAGTGACAGCTCATCCTTCTGTTCTCACCACAATATCAATATCACTTATCGCAAAAGAAATATCAGCAGACAACTGAACTTTAAAATGTAACTGTCATTCTCTTTATAGTGGTGCCTTTTATATTAAATGCAATGTTCAATATGTTCAATAAAAGAATGTTGGAAGTTATCTCCTTTAATTTTTTTTAAATTCAACAAACAGTTTGTTGTATTTTAGCAGAATCCTGAAAGCAGCAGAAATGCAGAACTGAGTACACTTTTTATAGGACTGGGCAATATATCGATGTTGTATCGATATCGTGATATGAGACTAGATATCGTTGTAGATTGTGGATATATCATAATTTTGTAATATGGTAACTGTTGTCTTTACCTGGTTTTACAGGCTGCATTACAGTAAAGTGACGTCATCTTCTGAACTTACCAGACTGTTGTAGTTGTTCTATTATTTATCTTTACCCACTCAGTCATTAAAACACTTCTGGAGAATATTTATCAAAAATTAATTGTGTACTGTACATAGCATTTTGTTAAAGCAACAAGTCAACCATACAGTACTGTATATCAACATTGAGGTATAGTATTAAGATATTTGATTTTCTCTATATTGCCTTGCCCTAGTTTAATATCTGTTTACTGTAAGTAATATCAGCATTGCATGTTTCCCCAGTATCATGCAGACCTAGTGTGTGTGTGTGTGTGTGTGTGTGTGTGTGTGTGTGTGTTTGTCAGCCCCCAGACAGCGAGTCGCCTCCTTGGGAGGGTCTGCTGAAATGCTTTGTTAGCCACCTTCTCCCTGCCCTCACCCCTTACCTTCCTCTTTCTCTCTCTTTTAGTAAAATGTCAAGCACATCCAAATAGGTCTTGTGGTGTGGTTACTTCATGGAAATGGATTCTACCCTTTTCAGAGCCCAGGATATCTTTGGCGACACACAGTCGCGGCACAGAGGGACTCTCTCCCCTATTTATTTATAAGAGTGGGGGCATGAAATTTTCATCAGCAGTCAACCTTAAGAGACCTCGACTCACCCTAGCTGTCCGTTTCCCCTCTCTAAGCGTTTGGTATGAAAATGAGTCAGTCAATCAGTCAGCCCTGCCTTTAATTACGTGTCAGCCGAGGTCCCAGGTGCCTCACGGGGCCATTATTCACAAAGCCTTTTTATGAAACCCCCCGGTGGGTTGGCTGGATTTTTTAAATACATACAGTATATATATACTTTGCACAAAGGACCTGGACACCTGTGGGGAATCTATGAATAAAGATAGAGGGCAGGTGAAACTGGAAAAGAAGAATAAATATAAGCACATATACTATGAGTATATACTATCTGACGAGATTGGCAGATACACAGATATGAAATCCAAAGAAATTTGTTGACTTAGAAAAGTTCACCCGGCACAAAATTATGGCGGCGATGGTGGTCAATTTTTTTGTCTCATTAGACAACAGAGTGATGTGATTCGCAGTGTTTCATCCCAGAGAGTGACATGTAATTAACTTCAGTAATAGTAGCTCTCAGCAACAATTTCCTCTCTGTTAGTTTGCTCCTGCAGATGGCAAGTGGTTGTAATTTCCCTCCTAGCATCTTTCTGCTGAAATGTAAGAAAAACTAGCGCTAGTAATATAACGGAATAGAGAACAAGTGAAGAATAAGGAAAGACTATCTGTGAGTAATATTGTCAGAGCACCGAGGTGAAGGGATTCTTCACTTACAGCAGGCCAAAAAAGCACCGTGCAAGCAGTTGAGTGTGTGAATGTGAGAAAGATAAAATTACCAAAAGATGCCACAAGTAGAAATCAGAGCAGATGTAAGGACAAGGTGATATATTTCTATTCAGGTATATTCCAGACGACTGGTGTGAAAAACCAAGAGGAACTGTGAAAATGACATGAAAAGTAAGAAGGAACTCTGTGATGGAAAGGAAACACATTGAGTGAGCCAAACCAGAGTGAGTTTGCAATGAAGAAGAGAAAAGGAATTGTGAATGAGGTTAATGGGACAGAAAAGATAATGTAGGCCTCAATCAGCCTCAGTAAATTCCTGCTTTGTTTCAAGTGGGGAAATATGCCAACAGGATGAGATTTCCACTTGTTTCAAGAACTTTCTTAACATTTACAGCCTTACACGCCACTGATTCAGATACTGACTTTCCGTTCGAGGTCATCTGTGGAACAGTTTAACTACTTCAGATATTAAAGTAGAATAATTTAACTGCTTTGGCAGGATTTGCTATGTTTTTGTGAAACATACGGTCATAATATCTAGCTGGAACAAATAACACACAGCCGTGCCAGTGTTTGGAAGTAAGAGCACATTTTCTCAGCTATTGTGAACGTTTTTATTCTCATATTTGAATGCACAACATGCTTCAACTCCTAGTAAATTTGCACCATAAACATAAACATATGATTGACACTTGACAGTGGATTCAAAAGGCAAGTGGCCACTGTGGTTCATTAGAGTCCAAACGAGGCTATCCAACCAGCGAGGGGGGAGCCTCTTCATTAGAGACTATGGACAAAGACTGTGCTCTAACACGTCTAAGACTGAATATGATAAATAATAATTACTTGTTAAGATTGACATTTCAGGCAGTGGATACTTCTTTCTATAGTAGCTGAGTTGAGTCAGTGTTGTTCGGTAGAAGAAGAAGCCATCTCCCTTCATATTCACTGCCAGCACACTTATTGTCTGTCCTCGTGTCAGTGGTAAAGCCGTGTACTGAGTGACAGCAGAGGAGAGGCAGAGGCTAAATATACATCCATATCTCTCTCTGCCCCTTCACTCACCCTCTCTTTCCTCCTTATTTGTCTTTCATTCATTCTGAATCTATCCCTTCCCCCTCTCCAAAAACCCTCCATTTCTTCCTCCCCTGAGTGCTTTTAGCACCCTGTTGATCCCTTGGTAACCATTGGAGTGGGGAAGCAACAAAGCTTTTCAGCTCTCCATGGCATTCATTCTTTGCTATCTCTCTCACCCTCTCTCTCTCTCTCTCTCTCTTTCTCTCCTCTTCAATCCCTCCCTCCTATACAGTAGGGAGGGCTCAGAGCCCTGATCTTTGGCCAGAAATCCACCAGCATTTTTTAACAAGGAAGCAAAACATAAAGCAAGGAGTGGAGCATTGGCCATCGGACAGCTGTAGCATTAGATTATTGAGACTCATATAAGAAAGAGAAAGAGCAACAGAGAGAGAGAGAGAGAGAGAGAAGGATAAAGAGAAAATGGAGAGGGAGTGCCGCAAAGTGCAGTCTTGTTACCTTCATCTGCACAGACAGGTTAGAATGGTGAAAGGAACAAGGAAGAGGCAAAGAGTGGGAGGGAGGGAGCAGCTGTCTGCTCAAAAAGGAAAACACTGTGCACACGCACACACACGCACACACGCGCACATACACACACTAAAGCCCAGGGTTGGGGTTGGGGCAAAGTGTGTTGAGGAGCTGTCATCCTCCATCAACCACTGTCCTAAAGGACACCTACTGTAAGTGTGTGTGTGTGTGTGTGTGTGTGTGTGTGTGTGTCATGCCATTAGCCATAGGCCAGTACAACATGTAGCTGTTAGGGGAAAGAGGGGGGAGAAGTGCTTGGGACTCCCTCTTGGGCCCATCTTTGGCGTCAAGGGCTTAACAAGGACAAGTTCAAAGGTTGCAGCAAATGGTGTGTTCCTGGCAAATATCCCTCCTTTAGGGCTGAGGTCCACATTGGTGTGACAGGTTCATGTGTGGAACAGGCCTCCCTGTCAGAGGATGTCACACGTTCCCTTACAATGGGCCGACCGTGCACAGCAGAACAATGGAGGCCAAAGAACAGGATATAGAATTATCTCAAAATGAACAATGGGGAGTGTTTGCTGTTTGAAAAAAATAAAGGAAACAAGCAATTTAACTGGAGCATTTGGTAAAATGGCTGTTGAAATATTTACAAAGACTGCCCTCTGGCCAGCTAAAAATATGAAATTGTGCGAGGTGACATACGCCCCTTGTGAAAACATTAATCTAGCCAAAGGTAACAAACAATGGCAACATGTGAAAAGAATCTGTTCTCAGTGAGTAGAGGTGTAAGAAAGAAAGAAAGAAAAAAAGCAGCAGAGGCGGCGGCTTTTCCTCTTCCCCAGAAAAGGTTAAGGAGCCATAATTGTACCCTCATTACCTCTAGTAAAGTTCCACAAAACACTGTACAACAGACAAGATCTAAAAGGACTTTACAGTACCGATGCATTGCACAATGGCATTGACGTATAAAGACAAGCTGCTGGTAATAACTCTTAATTGTCCCATTATTATATAAGTTCCTTTGACCTCACGAAGCAATTACCAATACTTTTCCATTTTAACCGGAGCAAGAAACTCGCTGTTTTCAATCAGCAGTGTAAAAAATGCCTTTATGGCATTGGACACAAAGATTTTTCACCTAAATTTTAACCTCAGATGATCCCAACTTGTGTTCTGCAAAAAAAAGCAGCTGCCTTGCCCAGCTGCTGATGGATAGAATGTGCAGTGTGTAGCATGACCTGGTCATAGCTGTGACAGAATTGACCATACATGGATTATTCTGCATGTTACAGAAGGTCTTTTATTCCTCATATCCATGCCTCAGAGGAAACTGCCAAATTACGCACCAACATGGCCTCTGTGAATAGATTGGATGTGACGGTTGCACCGAATGACCCAGCCACACCCTCTCCACCATCGTTAACCCTTCATTCCCCACCAGCCCATCAGACTCCAACGCCATTACAACAACCAATATGTCACAATGACTAAGATTATGAGACACTTATTTACATTGATGTTGGTGATAGGGGAACATTACAAAAGGCTGAGCGAAGAGTTAAACTGGTTAGTGGATGATGAAGGGTCATAATGACCTCCTTCATTCTACCCACAAGTTCCCTAAATGGTATATAATGGTTGTCAGCAGAGAAGCAAAAGCCAGTTTCAGCATACTGTCTTATCTGCTTTATATTGTTATGATCTTAAGGGTCACGATGATGTAAGCTAATGGTGATTTCCATACGTAACTGTGGGGATTTATTGTGTCGATGTGAAGCAGGTTGTACACAGAATATACAGCGTAGTGTCTACCGTATCAGACAGTCTTTAAATAAATGTTTCATTCGTTTTGCAATCTATTAGCTCCCTGTTGGACTAAAAACTGCAGATCCGGAAGAAAATATAAACAGTGTAGCCCTGGTGCTATCTCTCGCTTTGTATGTGTGTGAGGGAGAGAGACAGAGAGAGCGAGAGGTTACACAGTCCTATGTTTGTTTGCCAAGGGGAGAAGCTGAGGCGGCGCCTGTCCTCTGATGAGGACATGTGTTGTCTTTCATATTTCACACCATGCACCCATGAGCTCCAGGCTTCTTCAAAGGAGAGCACTCGCATTCCAGATTAGATGTACTATTCCTTTTGATAATGACGTGAGGGAGTCAAATATGTGTTGTTGTGCTAGGTTAAGACAGTGGGGAGTTTGTTTGGGTATAAAGAACCTGTTCTTTTAACCTGTTTTCTTGTCAATTTTTGTAAGAAACAAGGATGTGTTGCTATTAAGCTTCTAGATTTCACTCATCGACCCTGACAGCAAAGTTTGGACTTACCTTAGAATCCTGTGTTACCCTATATATATCGTTGGAACGCATGCGCCAATGCACATGTATACTGCTTACAAGACAGCAGTAATAATTACTAAATAACTGCGTAGAGGGAGACTATCTGACAAGACAAAGAACTTTCTGCAGCATGGTTTCTGAATGTAGCATTTTTTGATAGCATTTTCACAGCCATAAGGCCTCATAATCTATGAGCTAGCACTTTATTGTGTAAAAAAGGAAACATTCATCTTGTTGATGGCAAGGCCAGGCAAACCCTTTTTTAAGTAAAAAAAATAAAAAAAAATACTGTTTTTATAATGCAGGTAGTCTTTACGTTTAAAAAGAATATTTCTTAACCAAGCAATTTGACAACAGCAAGAGCCAGAATTGGGTAAGAATGCAAATCAATATTAATCACAATATCGTGACTAAATGATAACCAACATCAGTGGGGGTATATTAATATATCTCCATTCTCAATTACATATTTTCCTGCCAGTGATATGCATGATATATTGTATTCCCACTTAGCCAAGTTCAATTTCACTCCCCCATGCCAGTGCCTTATTTTAATCAACAAACATCTCCAGCCTTTAAATCTGTCTTTCTTTGTTTTGTCCTGGAAAGACATGGCTTCTGGCTCATAAAAGTTCAGGCTCTGCAGGGATTTACTTGAAGCAAATTACAGGGACAGACAGGTTCCTAATGCTGTTAAGCAAATTAAATCAGAGATGTGAGGCGGCATTTGTCCACATCAGGACGGAGAGCAGCGAGATGTGCAGGGGCGGGGGTGAGAGGCGGACAGTGTTGTTTGTTGATATTTGGAAAAACAAAGGCCGGCCTCTCTTTACCTCCCTCCTGCGTCGTATTTGTTTCTCAACAACAATCTGAGTCTCTTCTTTTGTCTCTGCCTACGACAGTGAGACCTGCTTTGTGCGGAATACATCATCTGCCAGCGTCTGTTTCATATCAGGCCTGGACTGATCTATCAATGACACGGCTGCCTTTGCCTTTGCCCACTGTATCGTTAAATTGCACTTTAATTAAATTAGGCCTGCTAATTATGAGGGCTTAAATCAATCACCAGGTCAATAACAAAGGCCTAAAGCGGACGGAGAGGCCCGAGACTTTTTCTAAACCTCATCAATAACAGACGCAACCAGAGCAGACCGCTCCTGTACCAGGGGGCCGGAGGTTCAAACGGGTAGGAATTACTGCGAATTAAGTTATCGTCGCCGGCTTTTGTCCAGAGCACTTCTTATGCTTACAAGCTCTGTGAATAATGTATGTTTGAATACAGTGAACATGTTTCAAAGAGTTTGAATGTGCATAGCATTTTGCATTAGGATAGCACTTCAAAGGGGTGTTTGAAGCACATTTGGAGTTTCTGGTGCATAAAAAAAAAAAAAACGAGACATTATGACATTCCAGACACCTGGCTTAGGTGAAGGGAGGTGATTCTGAACAGATAATCCTGGGGGTTGAGTGCGCAGCCCAGCTGAGCGGACGGTCCCAGCTGAATCCCGGTTCTTTATCCACGCATTTAAGAAGGTTCCGTGGTGCTTTTCACAGATTAATCATCATTTTGAGCTTATTAAGTGGGAGGACAGTCTGCTTTCCACTGCTCAGAACGTTTAATCCATCTTTCAAACTGTGAAGGTCAGTGAGCGAATGTTACCCTCTTCTAAATAATAGCGGGTGTTTGAATTTCAATGAGAGCCCCCGTGGTTTGGATCTGGATTGCAATTAAATACATTTTCATTTTTATTATTATTTTCAGTAGCCGCTCCTGCAATTTCGTGAGTAAGAATCACACGGAAACCTTGACTAGCATGGTGGCTGCCAGCAAACTACACTCCTTGCACTGCCAAAATGTCATCCAAACTATCTCATCCAACAGTTACTGTGATGCAAATGTTGCATCAGAGACCATGGCCGCATTGGAAAAGAAGATGTGGAGAGCAGCTATTCACCTAAGAATCTTATGTAGGATGTTTTTTACACACTGTGACCTTAAACTCTAAATGCACTGAACATGAAGAAGGAGGGAATGAAAAAGAGAGAATGAGGATGAATGATGTTGAACTATGAATAATTAAGTGGAAAGTAAAGCTTTGGTACACATTGCTGCGAGTTATTACAGGGGGTGAACGGTCTTTTCCACTGATCGGCTGTTGTTTGCTGTCTTGTTTGAGCAGGTGGGGTGGGGGCGAGGGGGGTGATGTGGGGGGGGGAGGGGTTAGGGCTCATCTGTAGCCTCATGGGATCAGTGTAGGATGAAGGGGTGTGTGGGTGTGTGTGTGTGTGTGTGGGGGGGGGGAGGGGGGGGGCCTTTTATTTCATTTTAATTGGAAGCTGAAATTGTTGGATAAGGGGTAGACAGAAAGCCATTTGGCAAAGTCCTTGGTCTCAGCGAGGGCTAAATGAAGAGGGCCGTGTGGAGATGAGGGGCCTGTGGAGGGCCGGTAATGAAGAAATGTCCCAAAAGACTTGGGCACAGTCACAGTAATCTAGTGGCCCAGGAAGGGCCGTTAGGGGAGAATGGGGGAGGAAAGAACAATGGCAGGGAGGGGAGGTGAAGGATGTAGGGACCGCTTTCTGAACTAAAAACTCAAAACATCCTTGAAATTATTCTTGATTTTTTTGTTTACATACAGTACGTCGTGGCTCTGAGTGCACTGAGTGCATGATTTATCAAAAGAGTGTGATGGTTAGAGTTAAAGATACAATAGAACAAGTGATTGCAATCACCGATAAGATAAGAGCACGACGGAATCATCAGTGTCACAACAAAGAAGGTAGATCGGAGTATGCATAGTCTGTTTGCAGCATGTAAACATTGTACATGTAAAGACACACACCCAGAAACATGAACTGAGCACACCCTACGGCATGCTTAGATATCAAGGTATCTGTTCATGTTTCAGCCAATCACATAACAACATCAGCCGGAAACTCCCTTTCCAACCCAACGGATACAGATAAACCCCAACTTCCGCTCCACTGTTTTCTAAATTGAAAAGGCTGTCAGCATGGTTCTGGTTGAAATGATGATTGCATGTGGGAATATCAGAGTATGCTGTGACGGAGCTCAGTAGGGGTGCTATTCTACACAACAGCTCCCATGAAGTGTATACCTAGACAACAAAGAGGAAAGAATTCCAAAGGCAAACCGTTACAGAGGTGCTCTTTGCTAGAATGGCACCGTTAGCGCTATCTTGACTATTCCAAATTCAATGTGGGCATCCATTTTTGAAACACTTAAAGGATTATACCATTGATTTTGCATGTTTAACGGAAAAACATTTCCAATGGCATAATTTTTTTAGATTTCTCAATACAGACATTCCAGACATGAGATGGCAACCGTTTTGTTTCATAGAAATATGAGGATTAGAACTTACTTGAGACAGCCAATCTATTGCTGGGAACAAAGTGGTATCTTGATGAAAGTTCTACTCTACTGAAGGCTATGGACACTAATTGCATGGGACCTCCAATCATGCATCTGTGCATTGCGAATGGTAGTAATAAGGTAAATAAAGGAATATAGGCAAGATATTTTGAGATCTGGTGGACACAAACACAAAGTTGTACTAGGTGACATCTTTATCGTGACGTGACAGCATGCCCTTTACAACCTTAGTGCTGACACATGTTCTGTATATCTCCTTTATAAGTCACTTTCAGCTTTTCTCTGTCACATGTTGATATAAACTGGACAGAAAGAGAAATGGCTCGCAATCAAGAATAGAGCAATATCTGAATGAAACTCCAAATAATACCGCTTAGTGGTACAGCACAGAGTAGCTGGCTACCATGACTACATCTGTATGGGAGGAACAGAAATGGACGGATTGGCCCACTACCATCTCTCTCCTCCTCACCCTCTCTTTTTAGAGGCTTTCTATTCCTCCATTTCCTTGGCTCTGAAATTAAACCACCCCATTCCTCTCTGTTCACATCTAACTGTGACCACTTTTGTTCTCTGGCCGATGCAAATGAAACGGGTCTCTTCGGCTGAGATGGCGAAGCAGCCCTGTCTCATGTTTCTCTGTGGCACTGAGATGTGGATGTTTACTGTCGGACTGAGCCTTATTACATTCCTTCAGCAACTTAAAAGCATTGGCCCCCTAATGGGACCTATAAAACAGTGAGAAAAGCCTATTGTAACAATGGACCTCATTGTGTCAGAGTGGACTCATTTGGCACTCTGCTCCAGAGTGGAAATGTGTGGCATATTTAAAAAAAGCAGTGAAAGAGAGGGTGAGAAAGTATAAAGAAATCAAATAAATAGGAGTAAATGACTTCACACTGTGGGAAATCTGGCACTGCCAATCACCAAAATCCATCTAGAGCCTTAGTGTCTGTCATAAAAAAAGAGCTTTTTAGCTGTACCTAATGCAGAATATACCTTCCTATGTCTTTATTTCTCTCACGTCCCTTTAAGTTGGAGTCATGATCATTAAAGGAAGGCAACTTTTTACCATGTCTGCTGACAAGAGGGGTGTAAATAACTTCACAGCCTGGCCTGAATATTAGATGTGCTCCTCCTACAGAAGATCACCATTCCCCTTCAAAGTCTCTGCCTCCTCTCAAGGAAAAAGTAATTGGATCCAATGACAAAATGTAGGAAGATAAGCACAAAATGACTTCACCTTAAGAATCAGTGTAAGGAGTGTGCACCTTCTTCTCCCAGCTTTGTTCCCTGCTGCCCACGCTGGTTTGGCTCCATGCTGGCGGCCCCGTTTTAGTCCCTCAAGTCATCATTGTCTTCAGCTAAGGTGCCCCTGCTCCCTGTGATTTGTGGGTAATGAGCTGGCACCCCCCTGCCCGTATTCAATTATTCTCATTGAGAAAGTGATTTCTCACTCCACAGAGCAAATCCGAGAAGGCAAAAGCGTGAACTCTAATCAAGAATTAACACGTTCACAACCAGCAGTGCGGGGAAGGATAGCCACCCTGATACTGTAGACGTGGTGTCGGAGTGGACAGGAAAGATGGGAAAGACAAGCGAGGGTAGAGGGACAGACAGTCAACAAATTAAGCCTGTTTTTCTCGTGTCCCTGGAAAACTTTGTCTTTAGTGTTTTGAATTGAGAAAGGGCTTGAACAAAACTTGGTTTCAAAAAAGGTGATGTGTTTACAACCTAAGCACAGATAGCCTTGCTGAAGGGCTGTTCGCAGTAATTGGGTCTGAGCAATAATTAACCATAAAGATAGGGAGTGAAAAGAGGAGGAAGGTGAGTGTAGGAATATGAAAAGACCAAACACAAGCATAAATACATATAGACAAACTGATCCCCAAAAACATCACAAAAGAAACACACATACATACAAATCTACAAATTGCAATGTCCAATTATTAAAACAGGTGCAGGTGTGTGTTCCAGTGATTCCATAGTTTTGACGAATATCTGGTATCACTAAGTGCAGGATTGATTATAGCATTTAAAATTGTATTATTTGACTCAGTTAATCGGCATATAAATCTGTACATAATCTTCCTCAACACAGCGTGGAAGGTGGGAACATCACACGTGTTTGTCTTTGGTTTATTGTAGCTGCACCATAGATGAGCTGTATACAGTGGAGTACAGTATGCTCTGAAAAGAGATATTTTAACTTCTTCAGAACACATATGAAATTTGCGTGCCAGAGTATTTGCTTGTAAATGTATAATTTACAGCACTGCCGCTGTATATCATCGTCATCACAAAAATCGTCCCTGACAATGTGACCCAAGTATTTTACTTTAGTAACCACGTTGAGGTCTCGCCCTGACAAGTAAAAAGGGGGATAGCATAGCTTCCTGTCCACCTTAGTTCTGACAATCATTACAACACTCTTTTTAGCATTTAATTTGATGTACATAGTCTGAGCAGACTCTAAGCAGTTGCTGTAGGCCAGCACTGTATGGTGACATAACAACTAAATCATCTGCATACAGCAGATGATTACTACAGCTATCCCCCACCATACATCCAGTTTTACACACTTCCAATATCCTAGAAAGATCATCCATATATAAATTAAAAAGAACAGGTGACAATTTTCCCTCTTGTCTAACCCCATTGGTCACTGGGAAAGGAGCCGACATTGTCTTCCCCCATGTAGCTTGCATAGTTTGGAGGGAATACCAATAATGCAAGATATATATATCAGGTATAGGGGGACCCCCAGCTCTTGTAATTTTCTAAATAATTTACCGTGATTGACACGGTCAAATGCGTTGGATGCATCAAGGAAACATAAAAACAATGTTGAACCATGTATTTCATACTTGGTACCAAGTTCTTTCAGTGCATATATACACACATGTCTGTGCTATGTTTCTTTTTAAAACCACATTGATTGTCAGTGGTTATTATATATTCTTGTAGTCTATCAAACAGAATTTGTTCCAACACTTTAGAGAGTATATTTGCTAGAGCAATCGGCCTGTAGTTTTCTATGCTTGATATCTTACAGGTTTTGTCTTTAATTCATTAATTCCAATGCAACATAATGATCACATTCTACAATGTTTTTTTGTTTACTTTGATTTCCCATTCCCATTCATTTTTCAGTGGCTTTCACACCCTGACAAAACTAAAATTTTAAAGGGGAAAAAGGAAAAAAAAATAAAAGATTCAGGGTAAAGGTTTTTGCATATAAATAGTCCAATTTCAAAGATGGCAAGAAAAAAAGCTCTCGGGAGTGTCAAAAACATTGCTATCAGCCTTCTGAAGCCTGAATCAGTCAAACCCTAATCTGAACTGTCTCGTCACACACACACACATCCACACAGAGGAAGACAGGTTAAACATTTGCAGGCTACAGTACATACAGCTGATAGAGAAGAGTGTTGGCAACTTTAAAAAAATGTCTGCCGCCTCCTCTCCTGTTCAGACGAGATAAGAGAAGAGACATGATTTGTGGGATTTTCAATGAAGTAAGAAAGGCAAGAAAACCAAGACGAGAAAGAACAAATGACAGATATCTTGCTTAGAGGGGAAAGAAAAGGCCAAAATTGCATGGAACTTTGTCAGGGAACAACAGAGATTGACAGCTTTTGTTGTTCTGCTTTTCAAAGAGGTTGATTCCAAATTCTGAGTAGAGCAACATTTTCAGCTTTGTCTCGCTTCCAGTCCCTTGCTGGCACTTTTCACATGCTGTCCTTGGGAACTACATTTGTCTGCTGTGTTATGTGCTTGGGATTAAGTTGTGAAAGTTGTTCTGAATTGTTAAGCACTTATTTCTATCATTCTTATTCTCTGTCTGTCTCGGTGTGTCTATCTTGTGTGTGTGTGTGCATGTGTTTGTGTGTGTGCGCGTGCATGTGCGTGTGCATGCGCACTTATGTGAAGGTGAGAGGGGAACCTCTCTGAATGCTAATAGACGCAGGGAGCCGAGTGAGAAAAGCTTCTGGGCAGAAAAGCTGGTGGACGATTAACTGTCGTGTACTCAATATAAATCACTCACTCTCTCTCTCTCTCTCTCACACACACACGCACAGGTTGATGGTGATTATCACAGCAGTTTATTTAAAAAAAAAAAAAGATGTTAAGTTAATAATGAGATGGTAATTAGCATTATTTTTTGGAATTGCTAATTTACAATCTATTTCCTCTGCCGTGGAATGAATCAAGAAAATGACACTACCATTAATGTGTGTGTGTGTGTGTGTGTGTGTGTGTGTTTGTGTATTTCTTACACACTTATCAAATGACAGAATTACACAAATATGTAATACATTTTGCTTCAGGCTGTGTGCTGAAATATATCTAATTTAGAATTTAAATCAGATTGTACTTCTACTTTTTTCATTTTTACATCCCCAAAACATTGGCAATAGTGATAATACTGATACTACATTCTCACCTTAAGTTCACTCAACAACAGGTAGTCAAATCAATCAATAAGCACATCAAGTCAGTACAATGCTAAAGCTAACCGCCCACTTACATGTGAAAAGAGGAGGTGACCAGTAAAAAAACGCTCTGTTCTGTCAGAGGTCATTGCATTCCGGCCGGGGTTTAGTGGATATGGCTAATGAATAGAGGAGAGGCTACTGTGACCCTGTTCTCACTCAGGTCGCAGAGTGGACTGGAGCGTCTCTGGTGAACTCTCACACAGGTCCAACAGAGGAGTCCCTTCTCTAAGAGGCCATGACAGCTTTGATGTTGCATGGACCGCTACAAGAAATCTTTCCAACAACAAGCAATACAACTTGTTAACACTTCATTAATGAGTCTTAGACATCACAACTGCACTAAGTGCAACTTAGTGGTGGGCTAAAATTATCGGCCGATATTAGGCATTTCCCGATCAATCGGTGCCTGCGTTTAAAACGGGGGATTTAAAAAATAATAATGACAAATAAATTATTCTGATAAATGAATATTTAAAAAATAAAAACGGACTGTCAACCATGTTATGAGTGATGGCGTTGCATAGTCTGTCCACCAGAGGGCGCTCTACAACGTCCCTGTTGGCCATACTGATCCATTCTTTTGTTAATATGTCTTTGTTCAAAGGACTTTAAGTTTGTACTTTTATACATTTTATTTATCAGAACTTTAATATATTTGATGTTCCTCTGTTCTGTTGTGACAATAAAACTAATTATTATCATAATATTTTAGTGAGAACTCATAAATAACTACAAATAACTAATGTTAGGGAAATCTGTTTATGTTTTCTAACGCGTTTCTGGATTTCGTTTTTTACAATATATATCATCGCCTTTTAAATAACCAAATATTTGTATTGGTATTGGTGTTAAAAATCCTTTATTGGTCGGGCTCTAATCAATGTTAAGTAGTTCTACATTTTCATTTCCAACGTGTATATATTTTAAATATTTGTTCTTGCATTCTTTCCTTTTTAGTATTTCATGTATTTGTATCTATCTAAAAATGGTCCATGTAAAAATAAGATACAGTTTGTGTAATCTATCAGATTCTAAAATGATGACTGTTCTTAATTCCACTACCTGAACATTTTACCTTCTATTAAATGTCACTGGAAGAAAGTCACATTACATCAGATAAGTTATAAAAGAGACACTTTTGCAGTGTAAAAAGAGAGAAATGGAAAGAGGGCTACAATTATAGGGAAAAAAGTAGTAAAAGACAAAAAAAAAAACATGTTTTTTGTGGGTATTGCTGTGTGCTTGGAATCAATGTTGAATACACAGCAGCACCTACTGGTTGCCTGACTGGTCAGGCTCACTGGGCAGCAATTAGAAAAGACATATGGTGCTTGCATCTTGCATGTATGCATTGAAGAGATCTTATATAGACTAAACATACACAAGGGATCTCTCTCATCTTGTCATGGAACATCTTTGGAGTTAACTAACCTTCCTGTGTGTGTTTCAGGTCAAATTAGAAGGAAAGTCTTGGATATGTGCAAGACATAGGACCCAACAGCGGGACTGACCGCACTGCTCTGGAATTTGGGTTGCTGCTTTTTCAGTGCACTCTCCTGCACACACAAAACCCCCGACCTGCTCTTTATCAAACATAAGCCCTGACTGATCTAAACCTAATGCACTCACAAAGCAAACACTGCATCCCCCAGAAAGCACTGAAGAGAAGAGAAACAAGTGAGCTCTCCTCCGCAACCTTACCTGTTGCTCACTGTATATATAACCTCGCTGTATATGTCCCTAAGTCATTGAGAGACGGGTACAAACAAGAAGAGTGACAGAGAAAGGAAGAAAGAAAGAAAGAAAGAAAGACTGTGTCAGGCGGCAGGCTTTGGGGGTTATTGCTGTGTTTGCTCTCCATGCTCAACTACTCTAACATTGCCCGCAGCATGCCTCAGGGTCTGCAGACTGTGTGGGCTTCACCAGCAAGCTAGTCAGGAGAGTAGACCAAGTTCACTCACCAGCTACAGTGCATAGAATTAAATGCTAACTTGTTTCAGAATTAACCAACCCGAGGGGTTTCCAAAGTCATTTCAATTGAACAGAAACCAACTCAAATAGTTATTTTTGAGTCAAACTGAAAATCTACCCCGTAAGGAGACCCCTGGAAAGCCTTCTAACTGTTGTAGAGAATCCACTTGGAGGGCAACTGGCGGCTATACCACATAGCACAAATTCATTCACTGTGCTTTATTTATATTTCCCAGCCATTACTGCGATTGTAGAAAAGTAAAGCTTCATGGCGAGAACACCAGTCAAACAACTGAGTTAAAATAATAATAATAATTATAAATTATAATAAATGAGTAAAAATAAAAAATAAAAATGAGATGAATCAGTTCACAAATTCCAATCTGTTTGTTTTGCAAAAAATCTTTGACGCAAAACTATAAAATGCAAGGAGTGTGTCCACACTGCTCCCGGCTCTCTTCTTCCGCATTGAAGTTGAAAAAACTCAACTCCTTTCAATGTGTTGGCTCAATTATTTAGTTGGGCACCTCGCCACTTTGGTTTCCTTTAAAACTCGCCAGACAAGGTGTCTCATTTAGACAACAAAGAGAGGGAGGCACTCAGACAGTTGGAGGCTTGATCAAAGATGTCTGATCACAGGTGTTTCCACTCAGACATGTTTTTGACTCTGTTATGTAAGGCTTAGTTACGCTGTTTTTTCCTGTAACTCTAGAACTCTTTGGGTCTCTCCCCATGTGAGCCATTTTGATTGGGTTAAATCCCTCTATGATTGACAGCTGGTGTCATTCCCGCCTCTGGTACAGCTTATGATAATCATCCCTCATCAAGGCTGCAAAATAATACAGCGGAGAGGCACTCAGCTAGATCCGAATGTGTGTGCGCATTTGCAAGCATGCATGTTTGTGTGTGTGTGTGATGCTGAGCGGGAAGGCCCATTAGCATTCATCAGTGGCATAATAGGCCAACGTTAATGTCAGCTGTTTATATAAAGAATAACTCATACGGCCTTGGCGTATATGGGCTGATAGAGCATGCTTTCTCCATGCCACATTTGGCAGTGTGTGTGTGTGTGTGTGTGTGTAAGGGTGGCGAGGGATTGAAGGCCTGAAGCTCCCAAAGTCTCAAATGGAATTGTTTGACACTAAAGTGAATTTATTGACTGGTTAGATAAACATTAGACAAGGCAGGCATACTTTCCAGATACAACTAAAGGGGAGTGACGGCCTTGTGATCAGCGGTCAAAAGCACTCACAAATCACTGCATAAAAAAAAAAAACACTCATCAAATTCATGAAGTTGTTTTTTTATCAATATTCATCATAGATTATAGGTTTAAGGGAGAATCAATGTAAACCCCCACAATACTGCCCCTTACTATATACAAGTTGTGTGATGTAAAATAAAACGCTGACAGAAGAACTCCTGCATCTCCTCCGCAACCCAGCTTCAAATCCCTCAGTGAGTTTATTGCGTCTGGGTTCTCGAGAGGCCGACTGAATGACAGTATCTACAGTTACTGGTCCAATTTCCACAGAACCTTTGGTATTTAAAGCATAGAAGTCAGAGTGTCGTTTTAGTCCACTTGTCTTATACCTAATTTATAGCAGGGGGTGGGAAATAAATGGGGAAGTGAAGCACTTTAAGAGTGTACCAAATGGTACCGGGCACAACAGAGCTGCCTAAACTACATTAAAGGAAAAGATTTGATGTTAGACGAAGTGCTTAAAAAAATAAGGTGCAGTATGAATCAGGCAGGGGGTGCATGAAGATAACAAGAGATGCTAATGTTGTATTAGCGTTGTATTAAAGTAGAGCTTGTTTAGTGAACAGACAAGAATAAGTGCGATGCCCTTTTCCAAGTTTTCTTTGTTTTTGCTTTTATCTTAACTCATAAAGCAGAACAATAAAGTACAAGAGATAAATAATGCATGATAAACAAACAACTGCTAATTGGTGTGATTTTCACACGTATGACTGTGTGTGTGTGTGTGTGTGTGTGTGTGTGTGTGTGTGTGCACTCATTATCTCCACCAGCGCTTTAGCACTGATCACAATTCTTTTTAATTAACCCACGCGGCGTATTTTTATCTTCCAGTTCGATGCTGCTGTGCCGCCCGCCCATCAAGAAGACAAAGCAGACAAAATATCAAACATGTGTGGGAGGGAAAGGCAGCGATTGAGCCTGAGATACAGTGAGTCAAGGAAAAAAACAACTTGGGCAACCCGGGGCCTCTTTGAAACCATCACAGTATCACTTCTAATGAGCGGATTTGTGTTTTGTAAATCATCTTAGTCATGCAGCTGTCAGATTACAAAGACTTAGGTAGCACGGAGAATTTGCTACCGGGTGGATGCTTAAACTCTGTGTCGCTCTTGCTGTTATTCATTAAATGTTTACATACTGATGTTGGTATGACTCCAGCTCTGAATTAATAACCGTGTATTTTATAAGATCTTTGTTAATGAGTATTTACCTGGAAACTTCACAGTAATCTTGGGATTCGGGAAATTTCTTTATGAAAACATGTATGCCCTTGCTGCACTGTTTGCGTCTTCTTGAAGCTACTCTACTACAGCTTCTGTAGTTTAACAATTATTAATCATGGAAATGAGTAAACGTTATACAGTTAAAGACAAATATGGAGAGAAAAGATAGAGTCCAGTTTAACACTGCAACTTCAGCTGACTTTTGGAGGATTGTTTTTTAATGTTAAGGTAGACACGGCCTCATCCACCAGCAAGAGGCTACACGTTTTAATGTTTTCATTTTTAAACTTCAACTGAAGGATGCCTATGAATAAAACACCAACCCAAATGATTGACAGAGTTTTGTATAATTATCATATACAAATCTGTTGACTTTGACTTTTGGCCTTGTTTAACCATTATAAAGCAACATATACATTAACTTGTATCAATGATGAATTCAAAAATGTAGGCTGGATCTGATTTTACCTATTACAAAATGCAAAACCTTTTCTCAATTTTGAGGATTTGCTGTTTTCCTCTTTAAAAGGTTTGTGTGTGTGGTTTGTGGTATGGCAAGACATTTTATTCGAGCAATAGTGCAGTAGATTCAGATGCACAAAACCCGCAGTGCACTAAAAAAAGCTTATTTTCCTGACTGTCTAGCCAGACACAGATACTGTAATAGAACGGTTAAGAATGAATATACTTCCTCGGTGGCCTCGGCAACAATAATACACAACCTTGGCCGGGTTAGTTTTCAATGAGACTGAAAAGAGACAGGCAGGCAGACCACCCCGAAAAACAACAGTGCGGGAGTCCATGTTCAGGTGAGAACCCTGACAAGCTGAGTGGAATATAACACAGAAAAGTTGTTTGTGAAATAAGCCAACGGGAATGCGTTTGGAAGCTTGAATATCGATCGACTTCTTTTCATTTTGACCGTTCTATTGGTCCTTCAAATTACTTGTGCTTTACTCTTCTTCCCATATCACAGTATTTCACACCCTTTCTTTGGTCCTTTGTCATTCTATAACATGAAGGAGGGATAGATTAAACACCTCCTACATTAATCAGATTAGGCAGCTGAGGTAGTGACGGGCAGAGAGAGAGACAGAAAAACTGGGAGAAATCCTCTTCACGTCGAGCTCAGTGAGTCCGACACCTTCCAAGGTCATTTCTGCTCTCCCAGCAGGGAGCCTCTGTCACTTTCAATAACTTTTAAAGGGAACATATTTTCTCTCTTCTGACAGGCTGAGGAGTAGAGGGACTAGTCGCAGAGTGAGACAATCACAAAGTGCCAACAGAGCAAGGGGGTGTGAAGTGAGGAGACAAGCCTGCGGTGACCAACACCGTTCACTGTTACGTTATGAAAAGCATAGCCACATGGAACAGAAGTATGAAGTCTGATGCCAGTCACCGTTTCTGTTGCAACCAGTGGGCAACCATTCAACCAGTAATCACTACTCTGTTGCTGTCACACTATGACAGGGTATGATGCATTATGACACAATCCAGCATGCTACTTTAAAGCTATAGTGTGCAACTATTATATTTTAATAAACAACCCATTACGTTCAAGCCATTCCAAATTTGTTGATTCAATGCTAATTCAGCCTATCAGCTCCAGAAAACCCTCTCTGTATATCTCAGCAAGGCAATGGTTACAAAATGGTGTCGTCCAGTGACTTTTGCACGCAGAAACTCGAGTGATGCGTTTCCCGTCACCGCTGAAAAAAGGACAACAGCAGTGTCCAGCTTTGAAGACAAAGACAAGATAATAACCTATTCTGAAGAGTCCATCATGTTTTTTAATCATCTGTGTTCTCCTTGATTTGACAGGATAAACGATACTAGCAAAGATGGGGATGAAGGGGGGGGGGTGCGATCACCACGTCATGTGGCTCCTGCAATGGTGTTGATGTCATTACTTAGATTACTTCATGGGGGCGACAGAAAACATGCATTACAGTTTTAAGGTGCTGGATTCATGTTTTTACCAAATGACATATGTTACATGTAACTGTCACTCAGTGGGATATATTACTATGGCAGCACGGCTGCCAAGTGGACATGAAACCTGTTCTTGTATGCAGCTATTAATACCTGAAATAGTCATCATAAAGTATGAATGATAAAATGTTTGTACACCGATTCCAACAACCAAACTTCACCTGTTGTTAGATACCCATTACCAAACCAATTCCATTGTTTCTCCCAAATTTCAAATCTGTATGCCTCACAGTGTGGAACTAATCATGACCCTTTTCAAGTTAAGTAACATGAGGCCAGAGAATGCCGTTACAATAAAAATTGAGGTGGTGGCCCAACACAAACTGAATTTAACGCAGCGGTAGGCACTTTGCTTTTTAGAATATTATAATGCAAGTAGTCAAAAAGGAAACTAGACTTCCACCTTATTGTGGCTCTGCTTTCAGGCTTTAGATAATCTAGCCCGTGATGGGAGACTATGCCCAATCTTAGGTAAGATAAGGGGCAGAGTGTTCCTATTGGCTGTTAAGCACAATCAGACAGGTAGGGAAGTAGGTACTCTATATCCACGACGTGCCACTTTCCCGGGATTGCTCCGCTGCCGCCGGGTATTCCGCCGTTTGTCATTCTTTTCATTTCACCCACCTTTGTTTTGGAATTTTAAACTCTGGTGGATTTCTGAGGACTATGATTAACTGCTCCTCAGATCTCTGCAGGGTAAATTGAGACACCTAGCTATCTGAGTTTTCTGTAGAACGATAATACAACTTCTGAACGAACACTAAAACAAGTTCGTTCCTGAAGCAAAGGCACCGCGCTTAGCACCGGCCTAGACGATTGTAATTGGTCCTCCACAGCGCTGTGGAGGAAGGTCTAGCAATGCAAGACTATGGAGCGGGAAAGCTGCAGGAAGAGGTGTTACTCTGCTTAAAATCCGGGCGTTTCTGGCTGCCATGGATATGATTGCTAATTTCTTCTACAAAGTTGTCTTTTCCTGTCTTTAAACCTTAATAAATGACGCTCTATTTTGTGTTAAGTCCACCTTCATACCTGTTCCTGCCTGTCAAGCCATCGGTCCACCATTGGATGGTTGGCGCTCAGGGATGATCGAGTCATTTCCCTCTGGAACTGAGTGGTCCAGCCACTCGCATCACGTGGAAGACTCCGATAGGCCTGGCCTCCCCTACCCTGCAGGACAACAGGAAGAGGCGGAGAGCTGTACATCACTTCATGACCATTCTCTATGTCTTTGGCCTTTACACGGACAGTTTATGGGTTGGTGATATCTGGGAGTTAGTATATCTCAGACTTGTGCCACACACCAATACTATGAGCTTCATTCAAGTCTCACTCCATCCATCCCTCACCCCTAACCCTTACCCACAACTAAACTTGAGCCGTTACTAAAAGGCCTATTACAATGAGACAGACACAGCTAAGCTCTTCCATCACGGGAAAAAAAAAACACCTTTCAAAAATTGCTGCTGCCAAGGTAATGTCAAACACCAGCAGACTCTCTACAAACACAAAAAAGCACACTAAATTACATTTCAGACATGCTAGCCTTGGCACTGAAATTGCAGTGATTGAAGGTCATGGTGGCTGAAGCTATTTGAATAAAAATGAAAGCAAATTATATTAAAAGATACAGCGGACATAATGATTCACAGAGGCACAAACAGAAGGAGAATGATTAAAGGTCTGATGAGTTCTGAAACGGCAGCTAAAGAGCGAGGCAGACAAAAACAGAAGTTTGGCATTCTTTAATGAGACATCACACAACAAAAGAACACAGACAAAAGTTAAAAAAGAAAGCCCCCCCAAGTGGAATTTCGCAGAATGAGAGGGAGGATGACAGACAGCCCAAAAAGGTAAACACAGACAAACAAAAGAAGTTATGTTCAGAGAGTGATAAAATAGCAGCAAACATTGCAAAAAAAAAAAAAAAGAGTAAGAAAGAACCAGGGAGAGATTCTTATCCTCTGCATGCTATAAGTAGCAATGTGTGTTTTAGTGCAGTAGAATGTGGCGTGACGGGGCCTGAGGAAGCACTGCAGACAGGACTGTAAATCTCAGCCGGACACGTGGGGTCTACTGAGACGGCCCCTGATAGCCATCGTGACCTCGGCCCCCGAAATGCAAGACGGCGCGACAAAGGACCGCACTTCACTAACTTTTACGACAGATCAGATCGTAAAATGCAGAGAAAGCCAGATACTAGAGAGGTAGTAGTAGAGCAACAATCTCATATCCACTGCCTAATCCATTTATTTGACTGTGCTAAGCGTGGAGAACCCGGAGTATGAGGGATTGTTAAGTCGTTGCGTGAAGTGATGAGTTTACAGTGCTAGCTGATGACTCAGGACTCCCATTGGCTCATATTTGGAAGATATAGCGGAACCGAGCCTTACTCAGCCATAACTGGACTCACAGGGAATTGAACATAACATGGCTGGCTGTAGTGTGTAAAGGAAATTACCCCAGACAATGGGGAGACAGTATTGTGCATGGCTTGCATCCGTACGCTCTTCTGGCAATGTTAATAACTGATGTACAGGTCCCTTTGAGAAAAATGTTTGCGCCAAGACATACATATATCAAAATCAATGCTGACTAATACATTCAACATCTGTTGTTGATTGAATGAAAATAGACTTCTTCTTGGACTGATGGTGACAGTCGGAGGTATTAAAAAGAGATACTGAGGATTATGAGGACTAAGACTCCATTTTTATTGAATAAAATCTAATGGCTGCAGTCAAACACTAGACAAGCTGAATAAAAAATAACCTCCCAGTGCTAGGACATTACTCTTCAAAGCAGTCACCAGTGACAGAGAGATTAGGTAAATTAGGTCAGTGATTCAGAGTGGGGTCTGTGGCACTGTGCCAGGGGGTCTGTGAAACGTTTTGCAGAGTCATTCTTTTAACTAATCATGATTATATATTTCAACGAGTAATTTGAATAATATATATAATAGTTCTATAATGAATCTGAAAATATGTTTAACACATCTTTGTAATACATTTCTCTTGTGTTATTTTTCTTCTTCACATAACTACGGAAGTGTAAAAAAAGAAAAGAAATAGGCAATGTCAAATTACTCCAAAGGACATATTGTCACTGTCGGGCAGAAACCCTTTATCTCCATATTTGGTCATTTGATTTCTTTCATTGTCTGTGTCTGTGAGTAATTGAAATATCCAAACAGTGACAAAGCAATATTGTCTGACTTTGTCTGAGTTAAATAGCTCAATTAAATAGTTTCAAATTAGCATTTTTCTCATTTCCTGAAAAACAATGGCTTTGGACATACAAGGATCGGCGGTGATATACGAGGGGGTCCCCACTATATACTCCATCTTACAAGGGGTCTTTGGCTGAAAAAAGATTAAGAACCTCTGAATTAGGTAATCCAGATAACCGATGACCTGTTTGAGACGGAAAAGAACTAAATGGGATACTTGGACATTGCATTCAGTCAAGCTTTGTTTCCAAAATCTATGAAGTGTACACCATTTACTTTAGCCATAATCTGAATACCATTTAGATTACAAATGTAGTCACATATCAACCAAATATTAAGGATGTTTAAAAGGATGCAAAGTATATTTAAGCCGCCTTTTGTCGGTCTGGCTCAGGTTAAACTCTTTGTGAAACATGAACAAACACAAACAATGAACACCACAGAACTTTTTTATTATCCAGTTTGTCAGTTATAACAGAAAAGAACCCAAATAAACTACTTTAATGTAGTTTTTTATAAAGTTGTATCGGATTGTGTATAAACTCCTGTACTTTCTGATACTGATACCAGCGTTTTAGGCAGTATCAGAAGCGATGCCGATACCAGTACCGGTATCGGAACATCTCCATGCTTATGTGCAATCATTTGTTTATAATGTTGATAATAATCCTGTTGCGTTAATTATGTAACCCAAACCCTGCTTATCCCACAGTGCAAAGCAACCAAACATGACTACTCTGCAGAGTGGAAGTCACAGTATGGAGCAACAGAATGGCCAAACTACAGAAAGGAATCAGAAAAAGCATCTATTGACCCACCTGTTCTGCCTCAGATTTTTTTATTCTTCCTTCTTTTCAGCAAATAAGCACAAAAACAAACAAACATTTGAACATATTTGCTCAGTGTAAGATGGGCCAGAAAAGACAGCATACTGACAAAATGAAAGGCCTAATAACCATTTCACCTTAACCTGTTTTCTCCACCCTCTGCTGGGGAGTGTGCTGTGACATTGTTGAGGCACTGACAACTAAAGTGTCTTTAAACAGGATTACCAACCCACTAATCACATGGAGGTTTGCTGTGTCACGTTCCAAGCACTCAATCATCTCCCATTTTTTAACCTCCCTGTTTCTTTGGGAACATATCTATTTCTCAGCGAGGCTTAAAGATCTGTCAGCCCCACACTGGGGCAGCCATTTTGAGCAGTTAATTGGCTTCCCCTATCTTTCTGAAGCCGTAGGGAGGTTGTACCTGAGGTACGCTTTTTTTTTTTTTTTTACTATTCATAATAAAAGGCTTAAAAGCCTCAGAAAGGTAAATTTAGAATAAAGGGAAATTGTTTAACAATCCCTGCTCGTCTTTCTAAAAGACAAGAAGGGTGTTATCACGAGGAACTAGTTTGAGTTAAAGACTATCTCTTCCAGCGCTGAAATCTGCAAGCAGGGCATCGCAGGATTCATGTCTAGTTTATTTCTTTGATTTGGCATGCAGAGGAGAGACGGAATGAAAATGAGGGAAGAAAGGGGGAAGTTAAAAACAAAGAGGCTGCTGGAGTTTGGAAGACTGCAGTGCACATATCTCTGACATTATAATTGATGCAGCTCCAGTGCATCTGCAGCACTGTGGAAAATAACTTCTGGCAAGCTGTTGGAATTGGCATTGACAGGGGTGTAAAATTAATGTAACGCTTATCTTTTTTAAGTTCAGCTGAGTTTTAACACCTTTTCAGATTAACATAAACCTTTATGACGTACGTGGTATACCATAGTAAGTATTTTAATAGGTATTTCCCTTGATAACAGTTGAGAGTCAAGGTAACCACACATTTTAAGACACCGACAAATCACTGACCAGTTTTATAGTTACCTTTCGTTCCAGGCTGCCGGTGCCAGCGCTTGTGTTTGGTTTGTGCTTGTGCTTTTGGAAGCCAACAGTTGTGGACCAGCGGGTTGGGTTCTTTCTGGACGGTGCTTCTGGACCACCCGGGACTTCGCCCGTAGGAAGGCCGGCCAGGGAGGGATCACTGGTGCGACGGACATGGAGGGGCATGTCTGAAGGGTAGGGGACACAGAGAGGGACAGAGATTTAAAGCAACATTGAACCACTTGCTCCTTTATTCATACAATATATTAAGAAGATCACTTTCCACCTCAGTATTTACACTGTGGCACATGTCTGGTACCCATGAGGCCCCTACAGTACCTCCTCAACTACCCATTATGTCCACTGAGACATGGGAAGTGGTGATTATAAATACTTGTTTCCATAGAAGGTCTATTGAGCCTCAAAGGAAACATTGTACAACTCAACTATTTGGTTTGGCTTGAGTCCTGCAATAGTGACATAAATATACTGTAGCTATAATTGTAGCTGGAAAATTACCCAGACAGCGATATAAAAAATGTAAATATGAAAGAAAAAGAAGTATGTGAATTATTATCCAACTTTTTCTCAGTTTAGCCACCCTTAAAATAATAATTACTATTGTAATTGCAGCAAAATTGCTCATACATCATGAGCTGACTCTGGAGATAAGGGTCATTCTTACATACTGCACTACAAACTGAAGCTTGTGGTTCTGGAAAGTTCCCCTCGATTTAAACCGGGTCTCACAACCAAAATGACCCCAGCCATCAAACATCTACAAGAAACTGCACAGGAAACACTGGACCATGTTACAGCTGCCACTTTGACCAATCTGCCACTGAAACTTGGCATACACTTCTCATATTTGATCAGAGCTGCCAAAACAAGTAGAGGGAATGAAGTTGCTCAACACTTCACACTCCAGCTAAAACATTCAGAGAGAAATCCAGCTGACGTCTGTTACACTGTAAGTATATCCGTGAACTGTGGTATCTGGATTTTCCCAAAAGGCCATATGGATTTGTTTTCCTTCGTGTTACACCAATAATTATGCAAATAGTTGGGTAACCACCTGTCATCCATCGGTGGATCATGGCAGCGAGCATATGCCGGTGCTAAGCTTCCATCTGATATACCAGAGACATGTCTTAGTTGTGAAAGTTACGCATTTTAATCACGACTAATGCTGTGCTGCCACTTGCGCATACTTAACACTGTGACAAGAGCAGGTCAGATTTAAATGCTACTGTAACGGATATTTGCGACTGCCTGTAAAGTAGCCACGAATAAGTACATATAAGTAATAAATACTCTTACTCCCTAATCCTCTCCTGCCTGATAACTCTGTGGTTTCAGGATGAAGGACAGAGCTCTATGCACTGAACTGTCATTTTCTTACTAACCTTTGGCTGGCAAGATGGTTGGCCCCCATAGGAATTTAAGCTTATTCTACTGTTACAGTCATTGGAGGCATAGTCTGTGGTTGCTCGAATTTTCAAGCTACATTTTTTTCTTAGTGTAGACTATGGCTGTCATTAAAGGCTGTACACATATACCTGACTTGTAGCAGTCTACGTAATGTAGGTACTACTACATTGCTTCTGCATATATTGAAGGTGACTGTGTTGTATGTATATCTATGTGGCCTTCAGCACAGCAGTCTACAGGAGACCAAGGTTTGTGTGCATTTATGGATATACAATTAACATTTGCCATTTTATTAACTGTAATCACAATATTAATCAAACCCTAACCAAGAGTTTGACTTGCCTTACCCTAACCCCAAATGTACTTTAACCCAAACGAACTTGCACCAGCCAATTTCCTTTACCTTAATTTAAACCTACTGTAATTCCAGTTTCTTTTAAATGTTGCCATTGAATAAATAAAACTGTTTTCATGGAACATATGGGGCACTTGCTGAAACATCTGATGTTATAATTCTTGGGGGGGGGGGCACACAACAGCACTTAGCAATTCAAAATCAGGACTACATTTTACAGTAGTTTACTGGTAAATGAATCATATTGGATGATAAGAGTAAACGATAAATATCACTGGTCATTGGAAAAAAAATCTTATTGCTGCCAACTTTACTGCTGGGTTTGGCAATGTTTCAATCATATTATCAAAACTCACAGTATGGCTTATGGCAATGTAGTAACATTTATACCATTTATACAATAAACGTCATAAATTATAAAATATTTGCGCCATTATCCTATTTTGGTCAAAAAGATCTGTCGTCACAGTGTGTCCAACAGCACAGCCCTCTCCTTCCACTAAGTCCGAGGGATTCCATATGTAAATGACTATGTGATTACATTTGGAAACTTCTAGTAACTCTGCAACCAAGTTGAGTGTGCAAAACTACTTCTTCAAAGTAACTTGAGTTAATAAAACACAATTTTTCGTGAGGGACTCATTGCTGCAAGTCAAGTTCTCATGCAGCGGCAGATTCTGTAGCTTGTAAAAAAACATACTTTCAAAGTAGCTTTCCCAAAATTCTGTTCAGAGTTTCATCTTCCTCCTAACCAAACCACTCTGCTGACATGGACCGTGGCAACAAAACTCATCAGCAGCTTTTAATATAGTCTGTATTCCTCTGTTACAAATGTGTTTCATTTATTTTGGCCATTGTCTGTAGGCTTCCTAGAAGGAGGTTGGGAATTGAGTAAAGAAACCACAGCAAGCAGTCAGACAGTCAGTCGTAGTGCGTTTACTCTTAAATTAGATGGAAGATTCAATAATGGCATTTAATAGACTTTGACCCTCTCGGTAACGGCTGGTTCACGTCCAGTTCAGGACTCTAATGACGTTCACCTCAGACAGCGGGGGTAATTAAAGTCCAGTATTATCCTACATGACAGGCTTAGAAATGACACACACACAAATACAGAAAGACAGGGAGTGAGAGTGAGAGCCACAGAGTCTGGGAAAAACTGAGGGGATAAAGAGGAATGAAATGACACAAATTAAAGGATTAAAAAACAGATGATTGGAGATTGTATCAATCTATAAAATTCACATCAAATCTCGATACTGTGTCTTCTACCTCAGAATGAGTTTTTTTTTTTATTAAAGGTTTTTTTGATAAAGGTTTGATTTTAATGTATCTGTGTGTGTAGGCACAAAGTTAGACAAGACACTTGTGGACTAATAGCCTTGGTAGATTTCCCAGAATACCTCAAGGCTCAGCTCTTTCTGGGACTTTTGAAACCATGACAACAACCTTTGTGCTTTATGCAACGTGATTGTGATTTTTCTATCATTCAAATTTGTGCTTTTTCCAAACTTCTACACTAAATTATGGGATTAAATGTCAGTAAAATTGAGAATTTCTACAAAAGATGCAGCTTTACATCAAGTGTTAATAGAAGTTATGGTCTAGAACAGAGAAATTCCAAAGGGGGGCCGAGACCCCCAGGGGGTCCTCAGATTTCGTGCAGGGAGGCCATCAAATTATACATCATGCCAACAATTCTTACTTGAATAACTTGAAAAAAATGCATGTATAAGTGGCCAGGTTGGATCTGAGGTAGCAGTGGCGCGGGCACATATGTCATTTGAGGTTGATACCTCGACGCAGAGGTCCAGGGTTTGAATACGAACTGTTCCTGCCCGTCTTCCTCACCTAACTGTCCTGTCAAAATTAAAGGTGGAAAAGGCTAAAAATAATCGTAAAAATATATATGTGTGTGTGTGTGTATGTGTAAAGGCTTTATGCCGCCCTTCATTTTATTGTAGGCCCAGTTTAATATGCAACCCAATTTTATACAATATAACTATGTAGTAAGGGTTCCCTATTCCATCTGTCTTTCTGTTCAGGGGTCCTTGGTTTAAAATCCTTTGAAGACCCTAGAAGATCATTTAATGTTTATTTCATTAGAAACTATCCATCCATCCATCCATCCATCTTCATCTGCTTATCCGGTATCAAGTCACGGGGCAGCAGCTCCAGCAGGGGACCCCAAACTTCCCTTTCCCGAGCCACATCAACCAGCTCCGACTGGGGGATCCCAAGGCGTTCCCAGGCCAGGTTGGAAATATAATCCCTGTACATAGTCCTGGGTCTTCTGCCTCCTCCCAGCGGGATGCGGCTGGAACACCTCCCTAGGGGGGCGCCCAGGAGGCATCCTTACCAGATGCCTGGAACACCTTAACTGGCTCCTTTCGACGCGAAAGAGTAGCAGCCCTGGATCTCGTTCTTTTGGTCATGACCATAGGTGAGGGAAGGAACGAAAACTGACCGGTAGATGGAGAGCTTTGCCTTCTGGCTCAGCTCTTTTTTCGTCAGAACGGTACGATAAATTGAATGTAATACCACACCCGCTGCGCCGATTCTCTGACCAAACTCCCGCTCCAATGTCCCCTCACTCGTAAAAAAGACCCCAAGGTATTTAAACTCCTTCACTTGGGGTAAGGACACATTCCCTGTCTTAAGGGACTCCATCGATGAGGCAAATATCTTTCCTCATCAGATCATCTCATTGTTCATGCTTTCCCTTGCAGATTACACAGCCAACACAACAGACCAACACTTTAGTTAGGCCTGAGTGAGATATATAAAGGATTTACTTTGTGCAACCTTCTTTGCACTGCGGTTCTATGATTACACAAAACTAATAATGTGTGATTTACTATACCATTGGCATTTGAACATTAACAATAATAATAGCACATTCCAATTGAATGAGGTCTTCTATTTAATAAAATGTTGATCCACCACGCGTTCAAATCCCCACAGATTAACATATATGATAAAAAACAGAGATGTTAGAGCTTGTGCTTGTGTGTGTGCTTGCATGTGTGTACACAGTTTAGAAGGTCACAATATGAAGATTCTTGCACCTCTCCGTTCTCCCTGACCAATTTTCCTCTATTTAATTTGTGATGGGATTACCCAGGCAGTCTAAAGGGCTTGGTTGGTCCCACGTTTAATAACCAGCACTGCCAATTCAGACCGAGCAAGCCATCGATCGAGGCTGAACAGGGAGCGAGACTAGCGCGGCTAATAAAACGAGGCCCTAATCCAGCCCCTGTAGTGAGGGATTATGGACAGGGCGCAGGGTCACAGAGATGTACACACACCACAATTCACCACAGGGAGAGGGCCTACTCTCCAGGGGCTATCACCTCACATGGCTTTGTCCTTTATTTATCTTTCACACCCACCTTGCTTGGAGGAGAAATATATTAGCTTGAATGAACCAACATTGATAAAAGCATTGCTATACATACACAGCTCTTCAGTCAATATTAAAGTCATTCAGTTTAGTAATAGATTGAAGAACTTGCAAATCTAAATGCCGTAAGGTTACTCAAGTCAATTCTGGACCTACAGTGTGAGCTCAGCTTCTGAGTTCTATATTCTTTGAAATGGGAAGGACTACATTTTTTTTGGGGTGGTTACATTAACAACAGTATGTGCCCAACTGGCAAAAAAGCCCCGACATATGCCATCATATGCCAGCATATGACATAAGAATAACCAAACGTTTTAAAACTGCATAATGGACTAATGATGTCCCACTGTTCATTCACATGGCATCACGCAAAGCCGCACGCCATTTCAGTTTTTGCACCAAGTATTAGAAAAACATTAAATAAGAATCAATTTTAATATATGTAATAATGTCTTACAAGGTCCAAACCACGTAAAAGCCTTTTTTAGGTATTTTACAAAGTGAAACATTATTCAGGATGCTGGCATTTATTCAGAAACAAAGGACAAAACAACAACAAAAACAAAAACATTGTGACACCAATTATGGCAAGTCAGTGGTGTGTGTTGGTCCAATAAAGTGCAGGAATAGTTTGTGTTGTTGTAAGAGATAACGATCGTCAATTGTCAACTTCACCATAAATACTGCTCGCTTTAATCATAACAAACAGCATGTGCTCTCTTTACTGGCAAAAAGAACCATCATCAGCATTATGAAAATAAATTCATGAATAACTTGGGTGGCCAATAAAAAAAGTCTTTGTAGGGAGAAAATTTCAGTGGGAATGCAAATGTGTATTTAAGATATTACAGATATGAAATGAAAGATGAATTGGTATTTGAAAGGTCTTTTTTTTTTTTACCAAATATTTATTGAGACATTAATTTTAGTTTGGAAAGATTGAAACCCACCATTTCTGTCCAGATTTGACAAAACAAGCAAACATTGATGACAGCCCACCAACTGGCGTGGTGTTTCAATCAGGTAAAGCGGTGAAGAACAAAATGGAATTGAATGTCTTAAGCTTAAACAGGTTTTAAACCCATTTATGGGCTATATTTCTCACAACTAATGACACATTTCCAATTTGTCCTGTAATGCTCAATTTTTCAATATATATTCATTGGTGCTTGATTAACAATAAAAACAACATGACTGCATCAAGAAATCCGCCAGAAGAACTCCCAACTGAGGTCCTGTTAGTGCTTTTGTGTTGTCTGGATATATTTGTAGATCCAGATGTTATAATGCAAAAGGACCTTTCCCCAGTGAGCTTATGTCAAGTGACATGCTTAACATACACGTTTAACTGCCTGGTGTTAGAAGTGAGGAAGTCACTGGGATGAATGCTACAATGTCACAGAAGACTGAGCTCATGAAATGGCGTATGTTTAACACGCCAATTCCTATGCCATTCTTGGCGTGTTATCAAGACGCATTGTCGCTTTTTAGCATGAACGCCAATCAACGGCGTTGTTGTTTTCTTAAACCCAACCCTGTCCTTCTTTTCCTAAACTCAACCATTGCTTTCTTCTTGCAGTACAGTTCTATCTATCTCACTTCCCTTTCCCATTTTTCCCCCAAGTGGCTCCAATAACGCAGCAAAATAAACTTCTAACTTAGTGAAAGAGATGGGGGTCAGATCTAATGCATAAGCTGTGGAAGTTTCCAATCACTGAAATGGCACAAAGTAAAACGAGAGGGTCCTTATAATACCTGGAGAGGAGGAAGTGGACCTTCCTCCTGACTGGCTGCCAACTCAAGGTAATGGAGCTAATGCTTCAGCATACTGATAAGGTTATAGAGAGGACACGCTAAAGAGGGACTGTGTGTCTGTATGTGTCTTTTATGCTTGTTCTCTCCGCTTTCCATTCTTATGATGACCAAATGACCTCACAAGGATGGCAAAAGTTGCAGAAAATAATCATGTGAGCAAATGCTGCCACTCATCACGTCTACATGAGATTATTTTAGAGTTAGAACAAGGGGTTTGGCTTTGACTTGGATTTTAACATTGTAAAGTGATGTATTCTTCATTTTCAGAGAACTTTAGTTTTCCACTTAATGCCAAGAAGTTGCCAAGATAGTTAAGAACTGGGTCCTGGTAAGCCAAAATGACTTTAAAGCTTAGTGCGTATCTTTGTGGTATTTCTCAGTATGGCTATGTTCAGAAGGTGTGTTGTCCGGACATGTGTGTGCATGTTCATATGTTCCTCAATGTGGTTTTACCCTTTAAACAAATGTATGAAAGGTTTGTTTAGGAAAAGAAGGTACACTAACACATTAAAACTTAGTCATGTCACAGATTCTATAATGTATACAATGCTGGAATTTTCCTGTACAGTAAGATTTGGGTGAGAGGTTATTGAATAAAGCAATTCTGGACCTACAGAGTCTTCACTAGTATCTAAATACAAATATGCGCATACAGTTAGAATGCAGGAACTATCAGCCAAGCAGGGAGGAAAGCTGTCTGGTGGATGAACTGAGTATTTTCTCTTGAGGCCCTCTGGCCCTGGCGTATGCCGAGTCCATGCTTTCACATAGAACTCATTTAAATATAAATGCCAAGCAGCCATGGCTTCATGAAATGTCTAAAAGGGGGCTACGTTGAATACTTCCAGCCCAGTTCAATGTCTGAATAAATTATGGCACTGAGCCATTTTAACTCTCTTCACCAACCACTGACTACATATTGATGTCCCTTGTGTGCGGCGAAGGGGATTTCCACTGAATACACCCTGACCTGATTCATCCACGGGGGGACAAAAAAAAGACAGTTCTGGAGTGGTGGGAACCAGGACTGTGGAGAAAGAGATGAAAAATGTAGAAGACTTAAATAGGACGCTGATCAACCTAAGGCCAAACAAGGTCAAGAACACCACTCAGAGTACTTCTGTGAAGTGTTTAGCAAACTATGTAATGTCAGACTAAAACGAGACAAACTTTGAATAAACATCGACTGTCGGCCTTTACCAGGATCAGAAGATGAAATCCAACAAACGACTGGATGGACAAGCACTTTAAAGCAAAAGGGCAGTTGTGGAAACAAAAACCCTATTTAACTTTAGGGCTAAGTGCCAGACTGTCTATACATTGTGTGTGTTCATGTGTGCGTGTGTGTGTATGTGCGTGCATGTGTGTTTGTGTGAAGACTTTTGGGCATTGGGCTTTCATGTGCATGGGCCCATCCTAATTCATTTTTACAGTTTTTTTTTTTAATCAAATCTATGAAAGATGTAATCATATTGTAGCTTCTTCTGACACATAGTCAACGGCGGCCCCCCTCTTTCATTTTCAATGTACACCCAAACCTCAAAGACAGACTCATTTAATACACTTACACATTGACAAAATGTATTTAAATGCTTCAAATTTATCTTGGATAAAGACTGTCAAGTTTGAATTTACCGGTGGACCACTCAGCTTGTTCATGCACACATGGACATGTTTGTAGAAAAATCCAAACAAGCCCTGGCTCTTTGTGCTGTTTTACAGGTTCTAAAAGGGAAGTTCTTGACGAAGCAGCCCCCTCTTGCAAACTGGCCTTAGTATGAAAGAACCTCCAACTCTTCTAATGTTGATAGAACGTAGACATCTATGTGCAGTCCAACAACATTGTCTCTGTGCCAGAACTACTGTTTATATCAGGGTCAGCACTTCAAAATGAACTGTCTTAGACAAAGCCTCTGCAGTAATAGTAATCTCTTTAATCTTCTTCTGCCTTAGGTATTTGGCATGAAGAGCAAAGCTAAAAGATCACAGAATGGTGTAACTTTCGTAACTTAAGGCATCAACGGAAATATCACTGTAATCTGTAATAATGATATTTTAGTACTAGAAATCAGAATTAGGTCCGGCTCTCGAAGTGAAATGGCTACGACCACGGTTTGAGTAGCAAAACAGTATCAAAACATTTATTTCAATATTGCACAGATATTAACCGCAAATGGAATACAACAACAAAGACAAAAGATTCCCCCCAAAATAATAGTCAGTTGGCTTAAAAGAAAATCCGTCAGTCAGTTCAATGCAGTTCAGTTCTGTTCGTTTAGGCCTTGGTTCAAATCACTACTCGGGCAGTGTGAGAGGGTTGGAGATCTCATAAATCTTATCTGTATCCAAAAGAGTGTAGTCCACCAGGGTTGATGGTCGCTGGTTCACATTCCCAAATCACTGGGTCCAGAATCACTGGCTCGCCGTATCTCTCTCGTTCTCTCTCAACAGTGGCAGAATATGCACAACATAAAAAAACAATCTGCATTCACCAATGGAACATGTCCGATTAGTAGCTGTACAGAGCTCTATCATTAACACATTCAAATTCCTTGCCACTCAAATTCAGTTCTATATTCATTTAAACATGAACATAACTCACTGTGTAACATACCACCTCAATTATGACTTAAGACAATAGAAATACACGTGAACAGTGCTACATTTTACAGGTTTAAGCTAACCAAAAGGTAACTGGACTCATTGAAACCGTATAGTTACAAATAGCACGGCAAAAGAGGTGCAAACACTCTTTATGCTTGCCCTAGACCTCAAAATCTCAGCCCTTTAGAGTAACCTTGTAGTTTAATAAACATGCATGGATTCACGTTGCGCAGTCTTATTTTCGACAACGCACATGTACAAGATGGCGGCTTTCAAAGATAACATATCAATCACCTCCGACTGTTTGTTTTTCTTAAATGTCAAGGACATAACCGGAAAAGCAAAGTAACATAAAATGCACGTATTATTCAATTATAAAAGTAGCTTATCTTTCTGCTCTTTTAATCAACTTAAGGCAGCATGCTAGCATGTAGTTAGCCTTCTGTCTCACTCACCCGAGATTCTAAAACTTCTTTCCAAAGGAAATGAAAGTGTGAACGGCAGTTCACAATATCTAGGGCTTCTTGCCACTTTTACTAGCTCAATATCTATAATGCAATCGATTTCTCTCGCGTGTAAAGTAGTCTATTTCACTCTTTTCCCTCACTCTGTCTTCAACTGGCGATCTGCTTTCCGAGAAGAGCAAAAGAGAAGAAGACGTTGATCTTCTTCAGCCGCGCAACATAGAGCGGTTCAGCCTCTAAGCATGGAGCAGCGCCATCTAGGGGAACGGAGGATCACAGCAATTACAGTACTTTGGCCCTGTGCATTTTAGATTGGGCTACAATGGCATGTTTGATGTGATCCAATCTATAACATTCAGTGCTTTCAGTTAAACACGTTATTAATGGCATTAACTCAAACCCATTTTAACGGTGTCATTTTTTTTTAAATCGTACTTTTTGGCCTAGCATCTTTGTAGTTTTTTTTACACATACTGTTGCAACACCTATTAATGTTAGAAAAACTACAACCCGACACTGGACCTAGCTAGACCGGAAACAAAAAAACAGGCACACCAAAGAGTAGTAACGTTACGCTTTGAGTAGTGCCGTCAAACGATTAAAACATTTAATCACGATTAATCACATATCTTTATCTATTCTAAATTTAACTTGATTTCTTTTTGTCCCATTATTCTTTTCTCATGTTAATACTCTTAACAACATAGAAAAATCGATTGGCTTGCTTTGGGCATATGCCAATGTTGTTTTCAATTCAACATTTGCACAAAGCAAGCCGATCCACTTTTCCCTGTTGAAAAAGAATAATGGGACAAAAAGAAATCAAGGGAATAAAAATTTGTGATTAATTGTGAGTTAAACATTTTAATGGTTTGACAGCACTAATATCATTATTTTCTTTCAGAAAAACTTAATTCCTTAATGTATGATTACTTTCATATTAAATACATTACATGTACCCAGGAAGTTCAGCTCACTTTGGAATCAGTGCCCAACTTAATGAAAAACTTTATCTGTCAATCATGTTAGCTTTGGTGTTGGATACAATGTCCCATCATAGTCCCTGAGTCAAAACAATACTGTAGGAAAGAGCTGTATTCCCACAGGGTTGCTAAGTCAACTGTCCTGTTTTCATTTGAAGCAAGAAATAGAGAAAAGCAGAGACTGAGGCTTTTCTCCTGTCAGGACATATAAAATACAGACTATTTACTGGAGAAAAAGATGAGAAGATTTCAGACTTCCTGAAGTCCTCAGAGATGAGACCTCCAGCAGCAGACACCTAGACACTTACACAATAACACGTCTATGTGTGTGTGTGTGTGTGTGTGTGTGTGTGTGTGTGTGTGTGTGTGGGTGTGTGTGCGTGCACAGCTCTCAGACTGCATCCCCAGACAATAAAGATCTTAGAGAGGAGGAGAAGAGTGGAGTTCACTCCCCAAATCCTACCTGACTCATCTAGGTCGAGGCTACTCATGCTGAGACTCCAGAGAACACAGATAGTGTGTTTGTGTGTGCACATGTGTGCATGACTGTGTACAAACACATGCACATGAGCGTGTTTATGGCTTCATGTGCGCATGCATCCTCATCTCACATTTATCTGGGCTGATTAACAATTACATAAACACACATTTGAGGTCAGGAGATCATGCTTGATCTCTGGGCCAGACAAGTTCCTCTTGCACAAAAAAGTTTGGAAATAAGTTCAGATTCATTCCTTGTTCAAATGCAGTGATTCTCAGGTTAAATTTACTAAATGTACTTTACTTAATTTATTTGCTGTGTGTGCATATTGATTTCAAAAAGGAATCTTCTGCTCATGGTATTTTGCGAAAGCAGAACAATAAATTCCTCTTAGTTTGTTGCTTCATAAAGCCTTATCCATTCCCCCAAAACAAAATATTGTAGTAAAATATGTATAAAAAATGGGATCAGCAGTCCAATTACAATGCCCCAACTCTATCCCGACTTAGACCAGACTTATGGAAAATCCCCTCCACACTCAGGCCCCCAGGGAGTTGCTAATCAACAAAGCAAACAGCCCTCAGTCGGCCCAGAAACAGGTCGACAGCAGCACCTTCCATGTAAACACCATTATGTGTGTTTCTCCATTAAGGCCGGTCCGGAGGTACAGGCTCTGCGAGAAAAGGGGCCATAAATCTCACTCAGCCTGATATGTGGCCAAGTCTCTCACGATTAAAAACACAGCTCTGAAAATGTCATGAGCCACCAAGGAAGGGTGGAAGCTAGAGGCACAGCCAAAGCTACCGGGCTTGATACGATTCAGGTATTCAGTTTGGTTGGCCAAACAAATTTAGACTTCTACAGTAAATATCCCAAACCTGATACAGACCTCTCCTTACCCATGTCTCAGTGTGCCATTGTAATATCAAGTGGTTTCTGCACCCGAATAAAATCAAAACGTCTGAGGGTAAACACTGAACGCTTGAAAACTAAACACAACAGTCACAGCATGTTGCCCATCAGTAGCTACAATACACAACTGTGTGTATTGGCCTTAAACTTTAGTATGCTTACACTTGTTTCACACAGAGTACCCCACAAATGTAGCATTGCACTTCTATCACATTATCATAATCACAATGGACCATTAAAAAAAAAAAAAAAAGGATCAAAATGGATGAAGCCGAACTGTCTTTTATATGCCCAAAGCCTTCTTACTTGTCAAAGTCTGGTGCCTTCATTACCCACAATGCAACTTCGACAGCTGACAGTTTGATTGGATATTCAGGTGTGTTAGGTTAGTAGCGCCAAATGTAGCCTCAACCTCACGTTCATTTAATTACACACCCCCACTTTTTATTTTTATTTTTCAAACTTCTTCAGTCCCAAACTAGGCCAACAAAAGTGATATCACTTTTAATGCATTTCTACTATACTTTATGCAACTTTTATATTTGGAGACAAGATCATTACTGAGACAACTAACAGCTTATACTTCCCAGTGGGCAACCAATCACAAAGACTTTGCGTCTTCTGCATCTAAACAAGCCTAAATTGTCACAGATTTAATTGTCACAGCCAAAGTGTGTGAGCTGAAACTGGAGGCTGCTGAGTGAGTGAATGCATTTCCGTTTGTGGCAGGTCAGACGCAGCATCTGACGTATGGGGCTCATTTCACTGCAGCTTCCAGACAGCACGTACACAAAATCCATATTGCAAACATTTCCGTCACAAGAACAACTTCTTCCTCTGCTCTGAACACAAACATCCTCACTTCAGCTGCTCTTTTCAGCAAAGATGACTAATGCAAACTTCCAGCAGACTCCCCAACTTTTGCTCGAGTCTTTGATGATTTATTGGGAAAAAGAGAAAGTTATTTGGTGTGTGAGATGAGAGGAGTGCTGCGTGAGGAGTGATATGGGCACTGGTATGAGGCCTGTGTTGTTCAAGGGATGGAGAAATTTCTGGTTAACACTGAGTACATATGCTAATCTTGAAACGGCTCACACACACAATCTATTTCTGCTCAGATACACACACTTACACAGCATGTATGAGGTCAGAGTAGCTTACATGCAAAAATTCAAAGCATATCAGAGAGACGTTCTTTCCATACTGCAGAGCAGAGCAACAAAGGCAAAAACAGAAGAAAAGAACTGCTCGGCACTATGGGGAGAACTTTTACTTGGACTGTTTTAGAAGAAGTGAATCCAGGATGCTAAGAAACAGATGGTAATGTGATGTGCAGACTGTTTTGGATAGGCATGCTCTGATCAGTCACGCAGTATTATGAAAGCACATGAGGTTTTCATAGACATTAGAGGCGGGGGATGATGAGGCGGAAGCAGGGGTTTTGAAAACTTTACTTTACTTGGTATGTACCTTCGGAATGAATAACAGTAATTGGGTAACAAGGTGGCGTAGTGTGTAGGGAGACTTGCTCTCACTCAGAATGCTGATAATGACAGTATGATACAAAATAATGCTCAGATAGTGGGAGAAAGTGCCGGTTTGATAGAAATTGTATGAGAGTCACAGGGTAGTTAAGAGGTTAAAAGCTGCATGTTAAGGAACTAAACACAGCTGATTTAGCAAAACTGTCATACATTTCTTTCACATCTACTGCAGTCAGATTCACTGTGTTCACTTGGGAGAAATCCCTGCACATGGCTAGGCACTTTTAATGACATTTTGAACACGTTTAGAGACTAAAAACACTTGCCCTGTTTAAGGCTGTTGGGTTCTAACTTTAGCAGGAGGATAACTCGGTGTAGACAGCACCGATTGGTTTTGATTTTCTCTCTACTGACAGACCTCCACATTTACAAACAGAGCTACGTGTTGGAATTGACCGGAATTCTTCTTTAACATCAAAAAAGGCATTACTACAGTCACTCTACGGTGCTTTTTAAAGATTATACATGGCATTTGTCATGGCAACAAAAAGAAATTGCTTCATATGTCAAAACAGGAAAAAGGGGTGATGTTCTGTCAGGGACAAGTTTCCAAAGTTTATTGCAGTTGTGACTGGAAGCAGTGAAATGTCTCAACCAAGGTACAAAGTTTCTAATGCTCAGGGCAGTGGCACAACTTGACCAAACGGTAAGGTGTATAGAATGATGAAACATCCAAGGAACTTTTCAGCAATTACATCAGCACTTGAAGTCCTGATCATGTGCTGAAAAGCATTAACTTTTTTTGTCAGAGTTTCTTCTTTTGCAGTTGTCTGGACACACACATAGTTCCATTTCAAAAAACGAAAAAAGAAGAATGTATAAGGCTTTCTTAAATTGTGCCGTCATGCTAAGATGGACATTTGCTAACTTATTCATTTCTTGACACATTTACGTTCTCCCCCTTCGGATTTTGTATTTATCTTAAACCACCAACCGATGCACCGCAGCCCAATTTTGTCTCACCTTTAGGTATATCTGTCGCACCAGTCCAGGGTCAGACCAGGGCTGTCCGACGCATATTCAACCCTTCCTTTGTCAATTTAGATTAAGCTGGTCAACAAAGGGTTGATCGCTGGTCAGATAAGACCTGGGTCACAACCCAGAAGCGATGTAGTCCAATAACCTCATGTGTTGGAAATTGGCGAGCTGGTTCTTACTCAAAAAGAGTGCCAAACGGAGCCAGGAATATGAGAAATAAAGCTTATTTTATGATTAGTTCATGGTGATTATGTTCTAAAGCACAAACCAAACCAAGGCATTGCAACAATGGGACGGTTGTGGTTAGGAAAAGAACAACAGGGAAAGGAACCGTCACACGTGAGACAAGATCCCCAGTCTCAGGGGTGAAAGTCCTGTGTGGTTTGTCCCATCCACCACCCCAACAAACCTCTTCATGCAGATTTTCAGCTTTTCAATACAACTCAATGACGTAATCGTGCTCACAAAATCACGAAAAGGTGCTTTCCATTAAAGTACAATTGTTTAAAACTTGTGCTCACTCCCACGAACAAAACAAGAAAATCATGTCCCTGTACACACATCAATAGATTAAATAACTTCACCGGTTTTACAAACTGGGCTGTTTCTTCACACAACACTCACTAAAAGAAGAACTAAAAACTATTTTATCCCATTACCTACAGCACTAAAACTGCTGGTAAGATGGCATCACTGATATCGGCTCCAATGATCAAAGAAGAAGGTAGGCAAGGTTGCAACTGGTGTCTGAATCAAGGACTATACAGCGAGCGAAAGAGCTTGCTGACAGCACAACTTGAATCCAGTCTCCAATTGAAGTGTGGATCATGTCATCACCCTGCCCTAAAATGAGGGGGCACTCAATATTTGAGCTGGGAACCTCCTGATCTGCAGTCAAATGCTCTACTACTGAGCAATACTCCCTGACATCATTTCCCAGCCTCACTAGGGCAATACAGCTAGTTGTGGTTGGGTTTGATCTCTGCTACTTGACTAAATTCCACACGACAAAGACAATTTGAAGCAGCGGGCTTTAGGAAGTGGGCAGGAAATCCAACTCCTCTTGTCAACCTGCATCTGCTCTGCCAGAATGAGACACTGAAAACTAAACCAGCTCCAGGCTGATTTCCTCCAGCTGAGTGCCACAAGTCCATGTATAAGGTTGAAATGAAAGAGATGGCCCTTATGGCGATTTAGAAATTGTTATTATTGTTGATACAAATGTGATGCTATGACTAAAACAAAAATCTGCAACTGATCTGAGAAAATGCATTAAAGACTTCTCACACAAGATCGGAGTTTCTGCACTGCTTTAGTTAGAAATGTTTTCTCTTGTAATGAATGTGTTTCTGCTGCTTCCTGTAGGTGAATGAAAGCATCGTAACACATATTTATAATTTGTAGCTATAAATCTATGACAAAAGGTGAGGAGCAGCTTTTTCAGCACATCCAAACCCAGAACGCCAGTCCAATATACCAAGATGTGACTTCTCAACATTTTCATGGGTAGCATAAAGGAAGTCTGCCAAGAAGTCACTGCCCATTGTCAAATTAATCTCCCCTTAATGTTCAAATAGCTGACAGAAACCATTCCATGAGAAAAAACAATAAATCAAGCAAAGTGTGCGAAAATGTTTTGCTTTGATCAAAGCTGTGATTGTGAGCCAAAGTAAGTACTCTGAAAGTGATCATGGTTGCGGCAAGATGGGCATGTGGTAAGGGAGTGTTCTGGGATTTCCACAGAGCTTTGGGGTGAATTGTATCTTTTGGATCTGATGAGAAACAGAAAGGAGGAGAGTAGGGGGATGAGAGCCATTCTGTAGCTGTGGCCAAGAGGATGCATTCATCTCTCTTTCTTTTTCTGTCTCTGTCTCTCTTACAAGCACGCTAGGAGCAGTTTCTTTGTTGTTCATGAATACTTCGGAAACAGTCATTGTGCGCAGCGTGCAGTAAAAACAAACCTGTCTTGTTATTTTATCACACCCACGCAGTGAGACTATCAACTGATACCAGTGACTTGTTTCAGCCATTTTCTTGACGTCAATAATCGTGATATTTGTGAAATGATTCGCTCATTCATCTTTTTTGTGATCAAATATTTATATTTGATCACATTATAGGAGGGAGGGGGGGGGGG